>NC_055992.1:75682519-75983610 GCF_018446385.1 Zingiber officinale
CTATAAATAAAAAATATGATAATTTTAATTAGTTTTATTGACTATCTCTGGATGATCGATTTGATCTTATAAAATTTTTTCATTCAAGTAAATAGATATCTACTATAAATGACTATAAGATAGATTGAGGAAAAGGCTTAACTGTCTACCTAATTCGATCATGATTGTTTTCATTAATCGATTGTGTGTATACCATTAAGAATCTATTTGAATCTCTCATTTAGTTGATTACAATTTCATTGCATATTGGACTAAGTAGTAAATTTCTCTTCTGTTTTTTTAATGAATGAATCACTTATATCTTCATAAAGTTTATTGAGTTGTCTCTTCAGTATGGTATGATGGTTAAGACATGGAGTGTTGTCACATGAAATTTTGAAATCCTCTCTCCCCGTGCTCGTCTTGTCACTCATACTAATGGCTAGTAATTATCCATAATTTATCTCTATATTTACCTAGAGACGGATTACTAAGGACAAATGAATCATCTTTTTACCACATGCTACATAAAATTCATTGAGCTTGTTCAGTAGATTTTTGCACTAGAGTAAGGATGGACTTTACTTAGCTTCTCTTTTGCCAAAGCACATTGGAATATCTTGGTAGATTCACATTGCAATATCTGGGTAGATTTTTCATTGGCTTATGCTCTCCTTCTCATTTCACTATTCTATTTGTTGACTCTAGAGTCTCCCCAAAGTCATCTTTGGACATAATGTAGCCTTCTTTGATGATGAAATGCAAGCCAATGTAAGTCTTGTGATAGTACTCCATTTTTCCCATCGTAGATAAAGTTAATTATGGTTGAAGAGTATGGGTCGTGCTGTGTTATACCTTTTTGCATTGACATATTATTATAATAAGTTGAAGCTCTAGCAAAAAGTTAGTGAAAAATAGAATTCTAGTAAAACGTTTAGTGAGCTTAAAAACAATACTTCAACGATTTTGAAATTGGCGAAACAAATATTTTGTGATATGCAGTGGAAATAATTGTTCGTCAAACAATTTTAGAAAATTTGTGATGATTTAAGTTAGGATAATAGATTTTTGTTTAGAAAACATTTATGAATAATAAATTTAAAATCACAAGAAAGAAAGTAAATAGTGAGCATAAAGATTTAACATGATTTAGATTTTCTGTCTCCCACTCCAAGACATGACATTAGGCGAGTCATTCGTTGAAAATCAGTGTACTTTATTCTTTTTAAAAAAGATTCTAAGGGTAGAGAAGCCTTTACAAAACTACAATATAGTAGAAAAATAAATTGCAAGAACCTGATAGACAAACAATACCAGCCATGATAGCAATTTTTGCAAAACATAAAGAATAAAAAGAAAATCAAACTTGAAGTTGTAGAAATATGGAGCACACTTTTTGCCTTGTGAACACTGTAGGACAAGTGTTGGATGATAGCTTGAAGGATTTTTGATACAGTAGAACAATATTTGCTCCCTTTTATAGTTGCTTATTAATGCTCCAATATCTCATGGCGGCCTATTGTCGTAATGGATTCTATTTTCGAAAGATACGTATTTTTAAGGTTATGGTGTAGTGGTAAAGTATTCAAGTTTTCATTCAAGCATCCGTAATTCGAGCTCCAGCTATGACGAATTTGTAGAAATTTTTTTTTCCAAATAGAGTACGCAACTAAAGGATGTTGGACTTCTGGACTGCCTACTGTGAATGTTTTCTGATTTATCCTAATGACTGATAAAAATTTTTCGTAGGATTAAATTGATCATCTCAAATTTAACATTACTCAGTCTGATAAATTATTATTTTATTAATGCTCCAATATAGTTGCTTATTAATATCCATATTAGTTGGACTGGTTTATTAGTTTCGGTTGTTATCTGCAACAATTATTATTTAATCATTTACAACTTTCAGTCAATTGCTTTTATCTGTCGATTGCTTTCATCTCATACATAACACATTGCCTAGTTTGTTTGGATCTCGACCTGCTTATTTGCTAATTGGTTAATCAGTCGTCTTCTTACCATCAATCGACTAGACCAATTAAAATCAAGATCCAATCTTATGGATTAAGTTGTTGTACCATGATGGTTCATGATGACATACCAACAGTTCCGGCAACGAGTCTTCTATAAATCATCATCCGTAGACTCATAATGGTGGCAAAAAATGAATACATTCGCTTTCATAAATCACCATCCGTGTACTCATAATGGTGGCAAAAGGTGAATACGTTCGTCTTCATAAATCATCATCCGTGGACTCATAATGGTGGCAAAAAATGAATATGTTCGCCTTCAACGTTCCTGTCAATCCGTCCCAGGATCAATACGGAGGAAGTAAATCACGGACGACTACTAACCTTTAGAATAATGACTAGCATATAAGTGAGACATTTATCTCGATTTTTACCGAGATTCGAACTCCAGACCTCATGATGACAATATCCGTGGACCAATAATGGACGAACAGTTAAAGCTGTTAAAAATTAAATAGTTATTACGGCGAGATTAGAGTAATTGCAATGCTAAGAGTAACTATAATGTTAGGTTTACAAAATTCAAAATATTAGATTTTGTACACTCAGCTTGCAATAAAAGTAAAACTGAAGAACCCAGCATCCAAACCTAGCAAAATCCAAAAAGCTAGATTTTGTGCACTCAGTGGCATTGTAAGGTTAGTAGTTTTAAAACTGAAGAACCCAGCATCCAAATTTGGATGCTGAGTTCAACATAATTTTTTTTTAATAAAATTATTTAGTGGCGGATCTTACATGTGGTGGCTAATGCCCACTTCTTTTTTTTATAAAATTTTTATCAAAATTAGAATTAATTATTATATATTAATTATTAAATTAATAATTTATTTAAAATTCATTAAATTAATAATTTATTAAAAAATATTAAATAAAACCAATATATATTATTAATAAATTAATATATATATATATATATATATATATATATATATATATATATATATATATATATATATATATTATAAATATATATTTATCATAGTATATAAATGAATATTATAAATAAAGATAGTAAATAAAAAATATAGATAATGATTTATAAATTAGTGGGATCTTATTTTTTAATTTATGATTGAGTTCATAAAAATTATGAGTTTTCAATTTTGATGTGGCATACTAGATCCCATAATAAAATTAAATTTATAAGTTTCAGCAACATTGCAAAGTTAATGAATTTTTAAAACCCAAAAATCTAACATCTAAATTTAGATGCTGGTTCATAAAAAAAAAATTGTTTGGTGGTGGATCCACATGGGTGGCATTTCATTTTTTAATTTTTTTAAATTAGAGTTAATTATTATATATTAATTATTAAATTAATAATTTATTTAAAATTATTAAATAAAAATCATATGTATTATTAATAAATTAATTAATATGTAGATTATAAATATATATTTATGATAGTATATAATTAGTGGGACCTAATATAAAGTTAATTTTTGGGTTTATAATTTTGGAAAGGGATTTATAAAAATTATGAGTTTTTTATTTTTGACGTGGAAATGATGTGACACAGTAGATTTTATAATGAAATTGGATTTATAGATTCAAAATTATGATTATCCTTAATAGTAGAAAATAATTGAAACAATCAAAACGATCCTTATTTTTTAGAGATCGTGATCACTATCCTAGTAGATTTCATGCCTCTCTCGTACCGATAAATACTTACATATATTTTCATCGCAGACAAAGGTAAATCTCTCTTGCAATTTCAATTTTACTTTTGCTTCCACACACACTATAGCGATTTAAGGATTAGAGGCACATTGTCCGATAACTCTAACATCCTATGATGTTTCTTCTAATGTGTTGCAAATCAACTCACACTGTTCAAGTCAGATCGTGATTAGATGATACTTCCACACACACTTATCTCGCTAAAATCGTATCAAATTTATTATTTGTGTTTGAATTTTTAATATTAATATGTATTATTCAATAACCCAGTTTGATGGCATGAGACTGGAGTATTTATTACCATCATAGATTTTTCTTTCAAAGTTAATCACATTTGTTGTCATGGGCGATGTTGATTATGAAATGTTCTGTAATGCAATGTAATTGAGATTTAAATCGTGGATGTTTATGAAAATGTCCAGCAATGTAACCGAAATTTAAATCGTGGATGCTTAGAAGTTCGTTGAATGCTTTGCCAGCATCATACTATATTATGAATTAAACTCTTTTTGGCTTCCACGTTGGTATTATTTATCAGATGTTATGGTGTTAAAACTAATATGTGGTGGTTTTAATGTCAACGTGGCTTTGAATGCGCTCAAACAATTGATTCAAAGCTTTTGTTTATATATATATATAAAATAATAAAATAAGATTTTGTTTATAAAAAAAATCTTACCTGATGTATGCATGGACGCACCAACTAAGTTTATTAAAAAAAAATAGTAAAGAATAAAAAATAAAAAATTTATTTAATAAATATATTTAAAATAATAATAATATTTATTTTAAATAATAATCATTTAATCAGCGTAAATAAAATTAAAATTATATTCATTTAATATAAAATAAGAATAAGATAAATAAGTGGATGAGTGTTAATGTTAAAATAAATATGAGAGAATGAATATGTTAATATAATGTGTATATGATATGTGTACCCCATAATAATAAATGTTGATGTGGTGATAAAGGGGAGGCCCACCAAGTGCAAAGATAATAGCTAACGTAGAGGTCAAAGTCAAGGCAGTCAACGCTAGAGAACCAACGGGCTCACCAAAGGTGGGTCGAGCGTAGGTCTACTACAGTTGTCGATCGAGCATGAAATGTCCGATCGACAAGTGGCGTATCCGAGCAGAGTGCTCGTATAACCAAGAGCACTATAGTAAGAACATCAGAGGCTCATCACAAAGCAGAGAACGCTAAGGCGACCAGAGTGCTGGTCTGGTCGGGCGAAAATAATTAACTGAGCCAAGGCATTATGGAGAAGATCGGCTGAGGTCGACAAGGTAGAGATACCCGGCCGAGCGGCTCCCTTGCTCGGCCAAACAATGGAACCCCTTTCATATCTCTTAATATCCCTTTGGGAGATAATACCGCTGACAACGAGGCATGGTCAACAGGTGGATCGTACGACGGAAGCTTCTACTGTCTCATCAGGGATTTGCATGTCTTGTTAAGGTATGGTATCAAAGACACTTTCCTGATAGTTCATTTCATAAGACGGTTAGGGAAACATGCATGTGCCTTAAGGCGCGTGCACGTTGCCTACTGGGGTGCTATATAAAGGGGGGTCCATGCACCGGCGGAGGTACGCGTTATTTACTATTCACGCCTGTACTTATTGTTGCTTCGCTTTCTTCCATTTTTTCGGTGACTAACTTGAGCGTTGGAGGGCCAACGCCGAGGACTCCTTCCCTGGCCTGACACTGACATTTCTTGTGTTGTAGAGCTAAGTGAGGTTTGCATGCAGTCAACCCAGGGGCCACATACCTAGCCAGCCTTCTTCATGATTTTCAGACAGAATCATATTGGCGTCGTTTGTGGGAACATAGCCTGTATCCAAAACACGGAGATGGAGGATGTTGGACGACTCATGACGATAACATTGAATAAGGAGGAATTAGATATGCTGATACAAGCCCATGTTAGAATGTATACTAAAAGTCTACCTTTTGTATAAACATTTATTTTGAAATAAGAATCACATTGGTTAAGTGTCTGCATTTAGTTAAATGTAGTTGTCCATTTAATTTATATTGTAGATAACATGATGTGTGATTTCACACAGAAGATCATGTTATCAGTTCCTTATAAATTATAAATAGAAGCTCACAACCAAGATGGATTGAGACAAACCATTGAAATGGTTGTAGTGTAATTTGGTACTAATTTATCTTGACTATAAAATTACAATAGTGCACTATGTGTGTATAGAGCAGGACCATTTGAGGTTGTTCCTTTTATACTGACTGCATAAAAGAACAAAACCTATGTTATTATGGATGTGCGTACTCTTAATCCCGATATAATAACAAGCACATGTACTTAGTATTTATTTCTTTAATTTATCAAAGGGTGAGATTTATTCGTTAAATCAATAGGCCCAATAAGTTGGGAAATAATATTATTTATATGGTATGTTGTTGATTATAGAAGGAAACTGTACCCTATTTATTAGGATGATGATGCCCCCTTGAGGAGCTCATAAGGATTATCATGTAAACCCCGCAGGTGGACTTAGTTCCGACATGACAATGAAGTTGAGTGGTACTACTCTTGGAGCTAGATGTTAATTAAGTGAGTTGTTAGTTACTCATTTAATTAATGGACATTCGATATCTTAAACACAGGGAGATTAATGCACTCATGATAAGGAGCTCATAATGTAATATGGGATTGGTGCGGTAGTTCAATAATAATTTTTTAGTGGTATGAGTTATTATTGATGAACTTGAATTGGTGTTCGGGTTGAACACAAGAAGATCAAGCTCATCAGGAGGTCAAAACCAATTCCTCCTCTAGGTCCCTGTTGTAGCCTCTATGTATAAAGCTTCACATCCACCCAAGTCATCCTTGTGGCCGACCATATCCTTGCTTGGTGCCCAAGTAAGGGGTCAGCCACCCCTTGCTTGGTGCCCAAGCAAGGGGCTGGCCAAGATGAGTTTAAAAGTGAGTTTTTAATTTTTTAAATATTTCTTTTTTAGCCATCTATAATGTTTTAAAAGAGAGATTTTAAATTTTAAAAACTTTCCTTTTTTGAAGTCATCCACGTGGTTTTAAAAGAGAGTTTTAAATTTAAAAAAAATCTTTCCTTTTGTAGCCATCTACAATGGTTTAAAAGAGAGATTTTATTTTTGTTAAAACTTTCCTTTTTTGTAACCATGATTTAAAATAGAGGTTTTAATTTTAAAAATCTTTCCTTTTTGTAGCCATCTACAATGTTTAAAAAAAGAATTTTTAATTTTAAAACTTTCCTTTTGTAGCCATCCACAATATAAAATTTAAAAGAGAGATTTTAATTGTTATTAAAATCTTTCCTTTTTAGCCATTACCAAGGATTATAAAAGAGGATAGATGGTGCCTTAGAGGAAATAATCATCTATATAATTTCTATTCCTCTTCTATTGTCCTTGTGACCGACCCCCTCAGATTCTTATTCTCCCCTTGCTTTCTCACCTAAGGCCGGTGGCATCAAGAGGCTTCAACCATCTTGTGGCCGGCGGGTTGCAAGGAAGAAAGAAGAACAAGATGTGATATTCCTAGCTTTGATCCCTTGGTGGCCGAAAGTCTTGGAAGAAAGAAGGACTTGGGTGGCTTTTGCATCTTAGTATATCGTCGCCCACACGACGTCTAAGGGGAGGAGAGGAATACAGCAGAAGATCAAGAAGTCTTTAAGCTACAAAGAAATGTATAACTAGTTAATTGTTTCCGCTGTGTACTAGTTTATTTTTCTTTTGTATGGATCCTGAAGTACCAACATAAGAGGCTAACGATCTTGTGTTTTGATTGAGGTCTCTGTAGTTTAACCTAGGGTTTACTGTAAGGAGTTTAAATATTTAATTTCTTTGAAAGACTTTGACTAGGAAGTGGTGGATGATCTCATACCCAAAAAGGTCGAGTGCCTCGCCAACGACCTGGAAGCCAATCCTTGAAATAGATATTTAATCAACTTCTGTAATATGATTTAACTTCTGATAAATACATGGGTTGAACTTGGATTAATAATGTTAAGTTTCGTTTGCAATCCAAGTTAACTTTTGAAAAGCATATGGGTTGTTAGGAAAAGTTCTGTGTTTGTACAAATTTTTATATATGGGAAACAGAACGAAATTTCGAGTAGTGCCAACAATTGGTATCAGAGCTAGCTTTCTGCCTCTGTGTGTTTGGTTTTTAGTTAAATTATGTACTTTTCATACATAAATTTAGGCAGGATAATAATAGGATGTGCAAATAGATTAACTCTGTGGTTGCAGGCATCCTAGTTCCAACTATTATGGCCCTATTGTGTTTGTGTGTGATTTTGACCCTCGGGTATGTCCAAGGCATTTTATGTGTGTGCATGATTGTAATTATTAAATACAGCAAGAGCTGTATTAGTTTTAGGATTTTACATTCTGTTCGATCTAAATTACATGTACATTCCTTTGTGGAATATAGGATCGATAAATGTAAAATTTTATTTTTGTCGCGAATTGTATCCTTGCGAGGCGTGGTACTATTTGAGGACCAGAGGTGTAGCGGTAAAGGAAGCAAGATAGACGCTACGACATGACTCATTGGCGACGGCTAGGGTTGGTGGCACACGAAGGACAGCTATGGATGAAGCCATAATAGTTGGAAAGTTATTTTTCATATTTATTGTCTTTTATACTGTTTATATGTGCTATGTGTGTGTGCATGTTAAAATTCCTCGTTTTAAATAACTAAGTGGGAGAGGAATTATTTAAATTCCACGGTCTCCATTACTGGTTTGTAAGTGATGCATTCAAACTTGCACGTTGGCTTTGAGTGCCTTCCTCATCGGATGAGTTTGTTTGCAGATCACTAGATCAAACTCCCTTTATGGATGATTATAGGAAATTATTTATGTTTGTGTGATCTTCTCCATCTTAAGGGGAACAATCCTATTTAATGAACTGAATATCAAATAATGGTATACACTTAGGCGCATTTAATAGTATCCTCCCCATCGGAGTCACTGCTATTATTTGTGTGACCAAAGAAAAATCAACTATTAATTTTATTTGTCATAAAGTTAGGTTGACATGATAATAAAATTAATGGGTAATACCCCCTCTTACAAATGTTTGAATTTGTATACGTCCACACTATCGTGGCATACAAACTTCACGATATTTTGAGGTGTTGTGAATTTAAATGATATTGTTTGATGAATCAATATTATTTTAAATTCTAAAGTTTTGACCAAATATTTTGAGATTCTTAGGATTTCAAATGACTTTCAATCCTCTTGTTGTTATATTGAAAGAAAACAAACTTACTAGTCCCAATTACATTGATTGGAAACGAACTTGGACATTATCTTAACTGTTGAAGGTTACAAGTTCGTACTTTTTGAGATCTGTCCAAGCCTACCTAATAGTGATTCTAGTGAAGAGGAGATTGAGTATCATAAGAAATGAGTCAGGGTAGATGAGATGACGCAGTGTTACATTTTGGCTTCTATCTCAAATGTGCTGCAACATCAACATCAGGCCATGCCTACCGCTTATGACATGATGCGCAATCTCAAGGAACTCTTCGGACACCAGAATCGGGCTGCTAGGCAGGAGGCTATGAGAAACTTAATGACGTCCACAATGATTGAGGAGACACCCGTAAGGGATCATATCCTCAAAATGATGACTCTTTTGAATGAGATGGAAGTCCTTGGAGTAGAAATCGATGGGGAAACCCAGGTCGATATCATTTTCCAAATGCTGGCTAAAAGTTTTAAGCAGTTCCTCCTAAACTACAACATGAACAAAAGGGTTTATTCGTTGGCGGAACTTCTGACATAACTTCAAGCAGCAGAAGGGCTATTTTATCAAAGTTCTCAAATTCACATTGCTGAAAATGTTTCTGCTTCTAAGCCGAAAGGCAGAAAGAAGAAAAAGAAACAAGTTGGTTCAGCAAAGAAAGTGAATCGATCTCTAGGGACTGGGCCGCATGCAAGTGTGAAGAAGCCGAAAGGCAAGTGCTTTACATGCAAGTAGTCTGGACATTGAAAAGTGGACTGTCCACGCAGAAAGGAGAACAATAAAGGTATATCTTATTCTCTAGTGGTTGAAACATATTTAGTGGTGTTATCTACCGGTACCCGGTGTCTGCAATTGATCATGTCTGCAATTCATTGCAGGGGTTCCAGGAAACTCGACAACTACATGAAGGGGAGATTACCGTCTACATGGGCAATGCTATAAAAGTGGCGGTTGTTACAGTGGGAGATGTTTATTTATCTTTTGATAGAAATAAAACATTGATTTTGAGAAATTGTCTTTATGTACCATGTTTTATAAAGAACTTGATTTCAATTTCTAAACTATTTATGGATGGATATTTTGTTTCTTTTGATGACAGAGTAGTTGTCAAGAAAAATAGGGTAGTTATTTGTTCTGGTATGTCAGTTGGTAATTTGTATACTCTAAATCCAATAACTCCCATGATATAACAAATGAAAATTAATAACACTTCTTCTAATTCTAATAAGAGAAAGTAATTTTTGGAAATAAACCAAACATATCTTTGGCATCTAAGGCTTGGTCATATTAACTTGAGTAGGATTCAAAGGCTAATAGCTGATGGACCTTTGGGTTCATTAGTGGTGGAAAATTTTTCAACCTGTGAATCTTGCTTGGAAGAAAAAATGACCAAGAGACTTTTTAAGGCCAAGGGGTATAGAGCCAAAGATGTGTTGGAATTGGTTCATTCTGATTTGTGTGGACCTATGACTATCCAAGCAAGAGGTGGTTTCGAATATTTTATCTCTTTTATAGACCACTATTCGAGATATGGGTACATTTACTTAATGCGCCGCAAGTCTGAGTGCTTTGATAAGTTCAAAGAATACAAGATTGATGTGGAGAAACGTCATGGAAAAGGTATTAAGACACTACAGTCCGATCATGGTGGCGAGTACCTTTTAGGAGAGTTTAGGAGTTACTTATCAGAGGCCGGGATTCAATCCCAACTATCTGCACCTGGTATACCCTAACAGAATGGTGTGGCAGAACGAAGGAATAGGACTCTTATGGAAATGGTTAGATCAATGATGAGTTATTCAGAATTACCAAATTCATTTTGGGGATATGCTCTGGAAACGACAGTGTACATTCTGAACTTGGTACCTTCTAGGTCAGTAACCTCTACTCCCACAGAATTGTGCAATGGGCGTAAGCCTAGTCTGAAACATATTCAGATTTGGGGTAGTCCAACACATGTGCTGAAGGGAGACGCTGATAAATTGGAATCACGTACAGAAGTTCGCTTGTTTGTGGGTTATCCTAAAGGAACGAAAGGTGGTTTATTTTATAGTCTTAAAGATCAGAAGGTCATTGTTAGCACCAATGCCTGATTTTTAGAAGAGGACTATGTAATGAACCACAAACCCATGAGTAAAATTGTTCTTGAGGAAATAAGAGAATACACATCTACTTTAGTACCAACGGTACAAGATGAGATACCACAAGAAACTGCAACACGTGTCACAGATGATGCACAATTATAAGTAGTGTCTCATCATAGTGGGAGGGTTGTTAGGCAACCTGATAGATTCATGTTTTGGGGAGAATCTTCGGACTTGATCCCTGGTGAATATGAACCTGATCCCTGGACATATGATGAAATACTCCAAGATAAAGATGCAGCATCTTGGCAAAGTGCAATGAACTCTGAAATATAATCTATGTACTCTAATCAGGTCTGGGAGCTTGTAGAACCACTAAATGGTGTAAAAGCATTGGATGTAAATGGGTCTACAAAAGAAAAAGAGGGACAGACGGGAAGGTGGAAACCTTCAAAGTAAGGCTTGTTGCAAAAGGGTATACTCAGAAAGAGGGAATCGATTATGAGGAAACCTTTTTGCTGGTAGCCATGCTTAAGTCTATTCAGATTCTTTTATCTATTGCCGCTCATATGGATTATGAGATTTGGTAAATGGATGTCAAGATAATTTTTCTTAATGGAAGTCTTGAAGAAAATATTCATATGAAGCAACCAGAGGGATTCATTGTGAAGGGAAGAGCATCTTGTATGTAAGCTCAATCGGTCTATCTATGGACTGAAGCAAGTTTCGAGATCTTGGAACATCTGGTTTAATGAAGTGATCTAGTCTTATGGATTTATTCAGAGTCCAGATGAGTCTTGTGTATACAAGAAAAGTGACGGAAATGTGGTGGTATTTCTTGTACTATACGTAGATGATATTTTGCTCATTGGCAACAATGTCAAAGTGTTGTCAGACGTAAGGGTATGGTTGTCCAAGCAGTTTGATATGAAGGATTTGGGAGAATGTGGACATATTCTTAGGATTAAAGTAATAAGGGATCGCAAGAAAAGAATGTTGTGCTTATCCCAACCTTCATACATCGATACTATTCTAGCTTATTTTAGCATGTAAAACTCCAAGAAAGGTTTTCTACCTTTTCGGTATAAAGTATCTTTATCTAAATAGATGTCTCCTAAAACATCAAAGGAAATAGAGGACATGAAGGCAGTTCCTTATGCTTCAGCTGTAGAAAGCCTAATGTATGCGATTCTATGTACGAGACCAGATATCTATTTTGTCGTGGGCATGGTTAGCAGATATCAAAGTAACCTAGGACAAGGACATTGGACTGCCGTAAAGCATATATCGAAGTGCCTGAAAAGAACTAGAGATTATATGCTAGTTTACCAGGCAGATGATTTGCTCCCTGTGGGTTACACGGATTCAGACTTCCAATCAGATAGGGACAATAGTAAGTCGACTTTAGGGTATGTGTCTACTTTGGGAGGTGGAGCCATAGCATGGAGGAGTGTTAAGAAGAAATGTGTTTCGGACCCCACCATGGAAGCTGAGTATGTGGCAGCCTCTGAGGCAGCCAAAGAAGCTGTATGACTCAGAAACTTCTTGATGGACTTAGATGTGATTCTTGGTTTGCCCAAAATTATTACAATTTATTGTGATAATAGTGGTGCAGTAGAAAACTCAAAGGAACCACAAACCCATAAGGCAAGTAAACACATTGAGCGCAAGTACCACCTGATACGAGACATCGTAAAGTGAGGAGAAGTTGTTGTCACCAAGATTGCATCAGAAGATAACCTGGTAGATCCTTTCACTAAGGCCCTTCCGACGAGAGCTTTTGATGGGCATGTTGAGGGGATGTGGATCAGATGTATGGCGGTATAGTCTTTTAGTATAAATGAGAGATTGTTAGAATGTATACTAAAATCCTACCTTTTGTATAAACATTTATTTTGAAATAAGAATCACATTGGTTAAGTATCTGCATTTAGTTAAATGCAGTTGTCCATTTAATTTATATTGTAGATAACATAGTGTGTGGTTTCACACAGAAGATCATGTTATCAGTTTCTTATAAATTATAAATAGAAGCTCACAACCAAGATGGATTGGAACAAACCATTGAAATGGTTGTAGTGTAATTTGATACTAATTTATCTTGACTATAAAATTACACTAGTGCACTATGTGTGTATAGAGCAGGACCATTTGAGGTTGTTCCTTTTATACTAACTGCATAAAAGAACAAAACCTATGTTATTATAAATGTGCGTACTCTTAATCCCGATATAATAACAAGCACATGTACTTTGTATTTATTTCTTTAATTTATCAAAGGGTGAGATTTATTCGTTAAATCAATAGGCCCAATAAGTTGAGAAATAATATTATTTATATGGTATGTTGTTGATTATAGAAGGAAACTGTGTTCTATTTATTAGGATGATGATGTCCCCTTGAGAAGCTCATAAGGATTTTCATGTAAACCCTGCAGGTGGACTTAGTTCCGACATGACAATGAAGTTGAGTGGTACTACTCTTGGAGCTAGATGTTAATTAAGTGAGTTGTTAGTAACTCATTTAATTAATAGATATTCGATATCTTAAACACAAGGAGATTAATGCACTCATGATAAGAAGGAGCTCATAATGTAATATGGAATTGGTGCGGTAGTTCAATAATAACTCTTTAGTGGTATGAGTTATTATTGATGAACTTGAGTTGGTGTTCGGGTCGAACACAAGAAGATCAAGCTCATCAGGAGGCCAAAACCAATTCCTCCTCTAGGTCCCTGTTGTAGCTCTATGTATAAAGCCTCGCATCTACCCAAGTCATCCTTGTGGCCGACCACATCCTTGCTTGGTGCCCAAGCAAGGGGCTGGCTAAGATGGGTTTAAAAATGACTTTTTAATTTTTAAATCTTTCTTTTTATAGTCATCTACAATATTTTAAAAGAGAGATTTTAAATTTTAAAAACTTTCCTTTTTTGAAGTCATTCACATGGTTTTAAAAAGAGAGTTTTAAATTTATAAAAAAATCTTTCCTTTTGTAGCCATCTACAATGGTTTAAAAGAGATATTTTATTTTTGTTAAAACTTTCCTTTTTGTAACCATGATTAAAAAGAGAGGTTTTAATTTTAAAAATCTTTCCTTTTTGTAGCATCTATAATGTTTAAAAGAAGGATTTTTAATTTTAAAACTTTCCTTTTATAGCCATCTACAATAGAAAAGTTAAAAGAGAGATTTTAATTGTTGTTAAAATCTTTCCTTTTTAGCCATTACCAAGGATTATAAAAGAGGATAGATGGTGCCTTAGAGGAAATAATCATCTACACAATTTCTGTTCCTCTTCTATTCTCCTTGTGACCGACCTCCTCATATTCTTATTCTCCCCTTGCTTTCTCACCTAAGGCCGACAGCATCAAGAGGCTTCAACCATCTTGTGGTCGGCGGGTTGCAAGGAAGAAAGAAGAACAAGAGGTGGTGTTCCTAGCTTTGATCCCTTGGTGGCCGAAAGTCTTGGAAGAAAGAATGACTTGGGTGGCTTTTGCATCTTGGTATATCGTCGCCCACACAACGTCTAAGGGGAGGAGAGGAATACAGCAGAAGATCAAGAGGTCTTTAAGTTATAAAGAAAGGTATAACTATTTAATTGTTTCCGCTGTGTACTAGTTTATTTTTCTTTTATATGGATCCTAAAGTACCAACACAAGAGGCTAGCGATCTTGTGTTTTAATTGAGGTCTCTGTAGTTTAACCTAGGGTTTACTGAAAGGAGTTTAAATATTCAATTTCTTTGAAAGACTTTGACTAGGAAGTGGTGGATGATCCCATACCCAAGAAGGTCGAGTGCCTCAAGCCAATCCTTGAAATAGATATTTAATCAACTTCTGTAATATGCTTTAACTTCTGATGAATACATGGGTTGAACTTGGATTAATAATGTTAAATTTCGTTTGCAATCCTAGTTTAACTTCTAAAAAACATATGGGTTGCAAGGAAAAGTTCTGTGTTTGTATAAATTTTTGTACAGGGGAAATAGAACGGAATTCCGAGTAGCGCCAACAGCCTAAATAGTAAAAATGGTGGAGAAACAACAGCAGCAGGTGCTGGCCAAGCACCAGGAGCTCGAGACATCAGCAATGGGTTAGCAAGTCGGATACAGAGACTGAGCGAAACATGTATCCGTTCGGGGGCAGAATAAGTAGCCTACCAGCACATATGGGGGTGCGCCCAATGCGCCAATCCCTTTTCATCGCTCGTTGTTCTAGACTCCATCAGAGGAACAGTGCTGAGCGGACAAGGAACCAGGATCCTCCTCAGACAACACATCCATTCGAGATGCACGAAAAGGGAAAGCGCCAAGAAATGATGATTCACCCGAACGGATCAATTGACAGTTCTCTCAGGGGATCCTGGATGACCCCCTACCCCGACATTATACTCCACTAATGATCGAAGAATATAATGGAACGACCGATCCAGATAACCATCTAGCCCATTCGATAACGCAACCACACTCTATCAGTACACCGACGCAAACACCTACTGATCAGATCAACCATTCTTTCAGGATCAGCGTTTAGACGTCTACTGATCAGATCAATTCATAGTTTCAAAGACTTCCTAGCGGCATTTTTACACCACTTCGCTATCAGTCGCCGCTACCAAAAGACAAGTGTTAGTCTGTTCGTAGTGAAGTAGGGGCCCAATGAAGCACTAAGGACCTATATCAAGCGGTTCAATCAGATGTCCATGGATATTCCATCAGTCTCCTCGGATATATTGATAAATGTTAGGATCGATGGTCGCTAGAGAGGGGGGGTGTGAATAGTCGACCCCAAAATCGCGTTTCTTTCTACAAATTAGGGTTAGCGCAGCGGAAATAAAACGAATAGAAATGAAAGCGGAGAATAGTAAACCTCAAACTCGTCAATGTAACGAGGTTCGGAGATGAAACTCCTACTCCTCGGCGTGTCCGTAAGGTGGACGAAGCCTATCAATCCGTCGGTGGATGAGTCCCCGGAAAACCGGCTAATAAGAACTCCTTCTGGGTGGAGAAACCTCACCACAATATCTCTTGCAACAGCAAGAATGAAGTACAGAAATACAGCAAGAAATACAGACAATATGAATGTAAAACACCTTGCTTGCCTTTGACTGGTTTCCGTTGACGAAGCAGCAACTTCACGGAAGAACAGCAGCAGCTGACAAGCTGGGGAAGCTCACACGAAGCTTCAGAAACAAAGAGCTCAGCAAAGTTCAAATCACAGTCTCGTGAGGAAGAGAGTTATCTCCTCCTTCGTCTACTGTAGAGGTCTTATACCTGCACCTGCGAAGAAGACAAAGAAGACACAGAATCTAGCCGTTGTGTCGCAACGGCTAGTGCGTGGACCGATCAGGCTTCATCGGTGAACCTCTGATCGGTCTTGGGGACCGATCAGACTGTCCTGATCGGTCCCGGACCGATCGGCATTTTCACTGAAGAACTCACCCAAGTTCTCGATCGTCTCTGATCGGTGCGTGGACCGATCGGGTATGGATCGGTCCACGGACGATCCCTCCTTCTCTTTGCCTTCGTTCGCTTTACGATCGGCTGCGGACCGATCGAGATAACATCTGATAACATCTTGTTTGTTCCCGATCGGTCACCAGACCGATCAGATAACCCAGTGTATCACTGGATCGATCCACTGATCGATCCAGAGCTCGGTTTTTGCCCAAACCAAGTCTAAACCAATACCCGGTCAACCTTGACCTGTTGGTACATCATGCTTAGCATCCGGTCACTCCCTTGACCTGCTAAGACTCCCCACCAAGTGTCCGGTCAATCCCTTTGACCCACTTGGACTTTTCTCTTCGTGTCAAGTATCCAGTCACTCTCTTGACCTACTTGACCTTCTCAACACCAGATGTCCGATCACCCTTGATCCATCTGAATTTTCCCTTGCCCGGCTTCACTCACCAGGACTTTCACCTAGCTTCACTCACTAGGGTTTTTCACCTGGCTTCACTCACCAGGATTTCCAATCTGCCCGGCTTCACTCACCAGGACTTCCAAACTGCCTAGCTTCACTTACTAGAACTTTTACGTCTGCCTGGCTTTACTCACCAGGACTTTCCACATCCGGTCCAGAGAACGAGCTACCGAGCCCTCTCTGACCACAGTTCAGAGAACGAGCTACCGAGCCCTCTCCGACTTCCATCCGGTCCAGAGAACGAGCTACCGAGCCCTCTCTGACCTAGTCCGGAGAATGAGCTACCGAGCCCTCTCCGACTTCCACTTGCCAAGTTCCCATACTTGGACTTCTCCGTGCCAAGTCTCCATACTTGGACTTTTCCCGTGCCAAGCTCCCTGCTTGGACTTTTCCCATGCCAAGCTCCCTGCTTGGACTTTTCCCGTGCCAAGCTCCCTGCTTGGACTTTTCCGAGTCAGGTCAACTCACCTCGGGTCAACCAGGTCAACCTTGACCAAGGATTGCACCCACAACCTCCCAAGTTTCTGTTCTTGTCAAACATCAAGATACAACTTGAGTCAAGTCAACCAGGTCAACCTTGACCTAAGGTTGCACCAACAATCTCCCATCAAAATACAACTCTTCTGTTCTTGTCAAACATCAAAATACAACTCGAGTCAGGTCAACTCGAGTCGGGTCAACCAGGTCAACCTTGACCTAAGGTTGCACCAACAATAAATACCTTCTCCCAGGGGCTTACCGAAAGAGAATTCTTTCGCTCCCTCATCCGAAGGCCTCCAAAAGAGTTCGACTATCTACTCAGGCGGGCCATCGAATACATAAATGTGGAGGAAGCCCAAGCGACGCGGAGGAAGGAAGTGCCTATTGAGCATACTGCTCCCCCAGAAATGGTGGCCGACCACTAATTATCAACCACCAATGGGCCCCCAATCTGGAGTAGCACAGCCATACCAGGAGACAAGAACACATGTTATGCAGCATGTAGCAGTAGGTCGATCCAAAGCAGCGAAAGACAAGAATTGGATGTCATTGTTTTGCTCGTTCCATCAATCGACGACGCATAACACTTGGGACTATTATGACTTGAGGCCGATATCCAGCTGATTGGCTCCTACAAGATACCATCGTCGCTCACTGACTCCCGAGCAACGACATCAACACAGTCGGACAGGCGAAGAGAAGAAGACAAATTGGCAGACGAGCAGCGCCATCGTCAGCCTCAAAGAAGAAATAACACAAGTCTCGTCCGAACTTCTGCTAAGCAGACTAGATCCTCAGCTCGGGAAGAGGAGAATTGAAGCAACACTGCTTGGTGTGAAATTGGAATGATCATCGGTGGGCCAACCGACGATGATTCCAATTGAGCAAGGAAGTTGCATGCCTGGCGACTGGAGATACATGCTGTAGGATGTAGTAAAGAGAAGGTCGGGGGACCAGAGATCAATTTCAGCCCCTGAGACCTAGAGGGAGTAGTCGAGTAGAGATCCCGCATGATGATGCCTTAATCATCCGGGCGGTAATAGCTAACTATACTATTCATCGAACTTTTGTTGATACAGGTAGCTCGGTGAATATAATCTTTAAAAAGATTTCGACTAGCTACAAATTAGCCGGAGCAAGTTGCAGCCCATGACAACCTTACTATATGGGTTCACAAGCAATGAAGTGTTCCCGATCGATTAGGCTTGGCTGGCCATATCGCTTAGAGAGGAACCCTCAAGAGGACCAGGACTATAAATTTCATTATGGTGGATGCGCCATCCACCTACAAAGTCATATTGGGCCGACTGACCACCCTTAATGAGTTCTGAGCTGTGGTATCCACCTTCTGCCAGAAGATCAAGTTTTCGGTAGACATGAGGTGGATGAAGTTAAAGGCCACCAATTGGTCGCTCACGGTGCTATATTGAGATAGTCAACTCTGAGGCAAGGGTTGCGCAGAAGATCTCGTGTTTGAAAGTAAACACCATTATGGAAGAACCTCCCACGTTGGTCTATGAAGAAAAGGAGGAGGTTCAGATCCATCCCAGCCGATCGGAAGCCACTACATTTGTTACGACCAACATGATAGATGAGAAGAAGACAGAGCTGGTTTCCTGCCTTAGGCAAAACCATGATGTGTTCACCTGGTCGAAAACGAGCTCCTAGGCATCTCACTAAGCGTGGCTCAACACGAGTTTCACATCCGGCCGAACGCTTGGCTGGTGAAATAGAGGAGAGGGATTTCAGTTCGGAGTAGAATCAGATTATCCGAGTGGAGATAGAAAAGTTGTTGGAAGATGACCACATCTGCGAGGTACCATTTCCAAGCTGGTTGGCCAACATCGTGCTAGTCTTCAAGCCGGGCAACAAGTGGTGAGTCTACATCGACTTCTGTGATCTGAACAAGGCATGCCTAAAGGACTTCTATCCCCTACCCCGGATAGACCAAATGGTGGAATCCACGGTGGGTTTATAAGCTGATTTACATACTCGACGCATACCAAGGTTACCACCAAGTGCTGCTCACCCATGAAGATCAAGAGAAGGTCAACTTCATTACGACCGACAGGACTTACTACTACAATGTCATGTGGTTCAGATTGAAGAACGTTAGTGCCAACTATCAAAGATTGATGAACAAGGTGTTTCGACGATAGATCGACCGTAACATGGAGGTATATGTCGATGACATCTTGATAAAATCTCTCCGAGCATTGACCTTTGCACAGATATCGAAGAAACCTGTTGAACTTTAAGGGCATATGGAATCAAGATGAATCTAAACAAGTGCATGTTCAAAGCAAGGAGTGACTTCTTTCTGGGATATATCATCATTGAACGGGGGATCGAGGCGAATCTGAGCAAGGTGAAGGGGCATGCCCCGCCCCGCAACTTAAAGGAGGCTCAACGGTTGACCGGACAGATCACTGCATTATCGAGATTCATCTCTAGATCATCTGACCGGAGTCACACATTCTTCAAGATACTACGTTGAGCAACGAAGTTCTAGTGGAATGCAGAGTGCGACATGGTGCTGGAGGAGCTCAAGGAGCACCTTACCTCCTTACTTGTATTGGTGAAATCCAATGCCGAGGAGCTGCTCTAGATTTATTTGTCATCAACAAAGCATACGGTTGGCTTGGTGTTGGTGCAGTAAAATGACCCTGAGCAACATCCTGTATATTTTCTAAGTCATATATTAAAAGATACAGAATCCTGCTACACCAATCTCGAAAAATTAGCATACGTGCTAGTACTCGCTGCTCGGAGACTTCGACCATATTTTCTATCACATCTGATTGTGGTGATGACCAATAGCACACTGGGAAGAGTCCTCCTTAACCCTGAAGCTTCCAGACGGCTGATTAAATGAACTACCGAGCTGAGCGAGTTTGACATACAATATCAACCGTGAAAGATGATCAAAGCGCATGCCTTAGCTGATTTTGTTACCGAGGTCCAGAATGTTGAGCTGGACACGACTTAGAAGATCTATGTAGATAGTTCATCCACCCGGCAGGGAAGCAGGATCAACATCCTCTTGATATCACCTAGGGAGGATAGGATGCAATTGTCTATACGACTGGATTATCGAGCTACAAATAACGAAGCCGAATATGAGGCCCTGATAGCCGGCTTGCAGGCAACTCGACATGTAGGAGCCACAAGAGTCCTCATCCACTAGAATTCTCAACTGACGATGCAATAGCTATTGGGCATATTCGAGATAAGTAATACCTGGCTAAGGCTATACGTCGAAGCTTTCGAAAAGTTGAAGGCCAGCTTTCAAGAAGTAGCCATACAGAAGATCCCCCCGCCGGACAACCAGGCCACTGATGAGCTGGCTAAGTTAGCCAGTTCGTTATCACCGATCGTGATAGATCAGCCGGTCGAACAAGTCTCACTGATGGCACACATCGATATGATGGACAGAATAACCTTCCCAAGCGATTAGAGGACACCACTGATAAAGTTCCTCCGATCGGACGTTACACCAGCTGATTAAGAGGAAGCTCACTTATTAAAAAAGAGGGTCGAGCAGTTCACCATGATCAGGGATTAGCTATATAAAAAAGCTTTCTCAAGGTCATTGCTCAAGTGTGTTGGATCAGAGGATGTTGAATACATCTTGCAAGAAGTTCATCAAGGTTCCTGCAGAAGTCACCCGGGCGGCAGATCACTGGCCCGAAAGATCTTGTTGGCAGGATACTTTTGGCCCACATTCCAAGATGATGCCGCTCGGACGGTGGCCACTTGCTTGTCATGTCAAAAGTAGCATAACATACCACACCGATCCACCGAGGAGATGAAAGCGTCCATGGTATCTTGTCCATTCGACCAGTGGGGTATGAACATCATTGGACTGTTTCCCATAACGATTAGGCAACGAAGATTTCTACTCATGGCATTAGGTTATTTTTCAAAATAGGTGGAGGCCGAGCTGCTAGCCAAGATAACTAAGTATATGGTGATTAAATTTATATGGCAAAATATCTTGTGTCGATTCGGTATCCCTCGTTGGCTTGTCTTAGACAACAGAAGACAATTCGCAGGATGGAGGCTCAAGGAGTGGTGCGAAGACTATGGTATTCTACAGGCTTTCACCTTAGTGGCCTACCTCCAGAGTAACGGCCAGGCGGAAGTCACCAATAGAGAAATCCTCAGAGGGTTATGGGCTCAGCTCGACCATGCTGGAGGCAGCTGGCTCAATGAACTCCCCAGCATATTGTGGGCCCATTGCACCTCACCAAGAGAGGCGACCTGCATAATCCCGTTCCATTTAGTGTACGGGTGTGAAGCAGTGGTTCCAGCGGAAGTCAGAGTAGAGTACAATTGCGTGCAACTCTACTACGATTGAAACACCGAACAGAGACTCGTGGAGTTCGACTTGGTAAATAAAGTACGGGATGAGGCCATCATCTAGTTGATGGCGTACAGTTAGCGCATGAAGCAGAGCTACAATCGGAGGGTGATCCCAAGGTCATTCTAGGTCGGTGACTTAGTATGGAAGAGAGTGAAGCCAGTCGGCGATGTCAGCAAGCTAGAAGCCCCATGAGGAGGACTATACAGAGTCATTTAGAAGCTCCGCTCGGGAGCCTACTACCTACAAGATGAAGACGAGAGAAGGCTCGAGCGGCCCTGGAGCGCAAACCATCTCCAGCCTTATAAGGCGGGGTGAGAAGTGCGTGGTTAAATCTAGACACACTTGTATGAATGTATATCCTGTATGTACAGGGAAATAATGAATAAAGATCCCAAGTGTCCCAAACTATTGTTCCATTTGACCAAGTTAAAAGTCAAGCGACGACTATAAACCCTTGTCTATGAAATCAATAGTCGAGCGGTGACTATAAACCCTGGTCTATGAAATCAACAGTCAAGTGGTGACTATAAACCTCTATCGATGAATCAACAGTCGCGCGACAACTATAAACCCTGGTCTACGAATTTAACAGTTAAGCGGCGACTATAAACCCTTGTCGACAAATCAATAGTCAAGCGATGACTATAAACCTTGGCCTATGAATTCAATAGTCAAGTAGTGACTATAAACCCCTGTTGACAAATCAATAGTCGAGCGACGACTATAAACCCTGGTCTACGAATTCAACATTCGAGCGATGACTATAAGCCCCTGTCGATGAATCAACAATCAAGCGGTTGTTGGTTAGTCCTAGGAAAATGTACCGGTTCCACTATAAAATTTTTTTTTGTACAAGTGTCAAACCTTTCCTTAAATAACCTATTGTATTCTTTAGAAGTTAAATTAGGAATCGCAGACGGAACTTAACATCATTGATTCCAAATTTAACTTATCTGTTCTTAATGGTTTAGATTTGAATCGCAAGTGGAACTTAACACTATTGATTCAAATCCACCTATGTTATTAATTTCATTAAATATTAATTTCCAAAATTGGCTTCCAGGACTGCATGGCGAGACACATGACCTTCTTGGATATGGGAGCAACCACCACTGCCTAGACAAAGCCTTTTAAGGAAAACTAATATTTAATTTCCTTAAATAACTCTAGGTTTAACCAAAAAGAACAATCGAATCACAAATTCGAAAAATAAAAGAAAAGAAACACAACTTCGAAACAAATCCGAAAACTTTAGAATCATATGCCTCTTGTGTTTGGTATTTCCAAAAATAACTATACAAAGAAAACTAGTATGATGCGGAAAACAATTACTAGTTATACCTTTCTTTGTAAGTAAATAACCTCTTGATCTTCTACCGTATTCCTCTTCTTATCCCAGACGTTGTGTGGGCAATGATCTACCGTGATGAGAATCCACCTAAGCCACCTTCTTCTCCAAGCAAGATTTGGCCACCATAATTCTCCAAGAGAAGTAGAGGTCCGGCCACCACCACCAAGCTCCAAAGGATGCTAGAAACAAAAACTCCTTTCTCTCTTTCTTCTCCTAGCTAGAACCGGCCACCATGGATTTCTGTTGTGTTGATGTCGTCGGCCACAAAGGAGGAAGAGAAGAGAAGAAGAAGAGAAGAGACCCTAGGGCCGGCCACACCAAGGAGGAAAAGAGAGGAAGAAAAAGAATAGAGTCGTTAGCCATGAAGGCACCTCTACCCCCTCTTTTATAATCCTTGATCTTGGCAAATAAGGAAATTTAAATAAAAAAGTTTTCTTAATTCTTTTTCCATGAAAAGGAAAATTTATTTAATTAAAAACAATTTTCTCTTCTCAATTGTAATGGCCGACCACTTTTAAAAACAAAATAAGGAGAGTTTTAATTAACACAAGAATTAAAACTTCCTAATTTGTTTCCAGAAATTTATAAAATTTCTCCAATAATTTTTCCCTTCATGGTGGATTGTAAAAAGAAAATTTTATAAATTAAAATATTTCTTTTAAACATGTGGATGATTTCCAAAAAGGAAAGTTATCTCTAAAAATTAAAATCTCCTTTCAATCTACAAATAAGGAAAGATATCAAATCTTTTCTTAATCTTTTGTAGAAACTTATAAAAGAAATATTTAATTTTTAAACTCTCTTTTAAATCATGAACATGGTTTAAAAAGAAAAGTTTTCTCAAAATTAAAATCTACCTTTCAATTTACAAATAAGGAAAGATTTCAAATCTTTTCTTAATCTTTTGTAGAAAACTATAAGAGAAAAGATTTAAATTTCAAACTCTCTTTTAAAACCATGATATCCACATAAGAAATAATTTTAATAAAAATCCCTTTTTATTTTCTATGTGGCCGACCACACCTAGCTTGGACTCCAAGCTAGGGCCGGCCACTAATCTTGACTCTATCCTTGGGTCTTGGCCGACCCTAGCTTGGGTTCCAAGCTAGCTTGGCCAGCCCCCTTAGGTTGGGTAAGAAGTGAGTATGTGGTGGGTATAAATTTCTATATACAAGAGGCTACAATAGGGACCGAGAGGAGGAATTGGTTTTGGTCTCTTGATGAAATTAAGCTTCCCGTGTTCGCCCCGAACACACAACTTAACTTCATTAATAATAATTCATACCACTAAAGAATTATTATTGAACTACCGCACCAATCCCAAATTACATTTTGGCTCCTTCTTATTATGAGTGTGTTAATCTCCCTGTGTTTAAGATGTCGAATGCCCACTAATTAAATGAGTTACTGACAACTCACTTAATTAATATCTTAGTCCAAGAGTAGTACCACTCAACCTCATCGTCATGTCGGACTAAGTCCACCTGCAGGATTTAACATCGCAATCCTTATGAGCTCCTCTTGGGGACATTCTCAACCTAGATTACTAGGACATATTTTCCTTCTATAATCAACAACACACACTATAAGTAATATCATTTCCCAACTTATCGGGCTTATTGATTTATCG
Organism: Zingiber officinale; assembly: GCF_018446385.1. Classification (NCBI taxonomy): domain Eukaryota; kingdom Viridiplantae; phylum Streptophyta; class Magnoliopsida; order Zingiberales; family Zingiberaceae; genus Zingiber; species Zingiber officinale. The sequence goes on from NC_055992.1 coordinate 75,707,314, forward strand.
AGCTAAATATCACCCATTGATAAGTCAAAGAAATAAATACTAAATATATGTGTTTGTTATTATATTAGGATTAAGAGCACACACTTCCATAATAACTAAGGTCTAGTTCTTTTATCAAGTCAGTATAAAAAGAACTTACCTAAAATGGTCCTACTCAATACACTTAGAGTGTACTAGTGTAATTTATTAGTCAAGATAAACTAATACTTAATTACACTACGACTATTCCGATGGTTTGTTCCTTTCCATCTTAGTCATAAGCAACTGTTTATAATTTATAAAGAACTGAACAACCACACTTAACAAATATATGATCTTCTGTGTGTGACACCACACACCATGTTATCTACAATATAAATTAATTGAACAACCACACTTAACAAATAAATGTAGGTATTTGACCATTGTGATTCTTTATTTCTAAATAAATGTTTATACAAAAGCTAGACTTTTAGTATACACTCTAACAGCAGTGACTATAAACCCATGTCAACGAATCAACAATCAAGCGACGACTATAAACCCCTGTCGACAAATCAACAGTCAAGCGGCGACTACCCCTGTAGATGAATCAACAGCCGAGCGACGACTATAAACTCGAGTCTAGTCCAACTAAAGTCGAGCGACAACTATAAATCCTCGAGTCTACGACAACAGCCGAGTGATGGCTATAAACTTAGTAGTCAATGACTACAGCCGAGCATATATAAATTCGAGAACAAAATTAATTGAGAGTCGATCGACGATTATAAACATCGATTATACGGCTGACTAGCAGAAAAGATTCTTGCTCACAAAAGCAAAGATGTTGTTTGGCATACACCGAAATAGGCGGTTAGACGACTCGTCAACTAATTACATCAATGAGTGGAGGTACAAGAATGCATACTTACAAAATTTTCACAAAATGCTATAAGGTGATCAAACCGCTAGATAGCCCCACGGGAGTCAAATGACGATGCATGGAGGAACACTTGCAAATTTAACAAAAGGAAGAATCACCGAATGGACGTTCATTCATTGACACTTAGAAAATTTTTTATAGAACATCTGGAGAGAGTACAAAAGGCAGCATGTGAAACAAAGAGGAGGTTTACTCGAGATAGTCGAGCATGTCATCCGGCAATGACTTGGTCAGCTTCTCTCTATTTATGACTTTATTGGTCAGCATGGGAGAGAGATAGCCCTCGCCCTTCAATTGCTAGAGGGTCCCGTCAATGCCGAAGTTGAAGAGGCAGAGTGGCCGATCCATGAGCCAATCATTGAAGGGGTCCGAGCGGCATTTAAGAACTTCAAACCTGCCCAGCTCTACCTTTTGGTAAATTTTGAAGGTTGCTCGGGAACCTCCAACTCGGCTTTTAGTGAATTCAGCTCGGCATCCTTAACATCGAGCTGGGCTTGCGTAGCCGCTCGCTCGGTTGATCGGCTATGTCGCTCGGTCACCAGAGCAGCCTCAGCCTCAGCCTCCTTCAGATTTTGTGCTAAGACCCTAGCCTCTTTATTTTTAATCTCTAAGTCCTTTATGGTGCGAAGATTTCGGGTGTTGGCGGAGTTGATTTTGGACTCAAAGTTGCTAGCTTGCTTGTTGAGCCGTTCAATTTGTGAGGCTTGCTCGGCACTCTTGTTCCACTCAACTTGAAGCTGTTTGGAGCTCCTCCCTAGATCGACCTTCAGTTGGGCCACCTCGGTAGTTAGCTACTCAAAATGAGCCTGGGAGGCCTCAGAGGGGTCGCTCAGGGCACACATCTGTTGGATTTTGTACTCCAAAAAGGCTAGTCTCAACCCAGAACTGTAGAAAAAATAAGTTAGTAAATGCTGATCAGAAAATAAGCAAGTGAGCATAAGGGTAATATACGTACCCTAGTGGGCTTCTATGTATAGATGTTCGCGAGCTCCCCTGGGGAAATGGTCATTGTGCAAGCCCTAGCATCGACCCATACTTATGCTAGCAGCCCTTGAATCCGAATCTGGTGTTTAGGGGAGCGCAACTCAGAGTCTCCCGGATGGTGCGACTCATCCATTAGTAGGTGGACAATGGTCGTTATGTGTCTCTGACCTCTCGGACCAAAAGGCTCGGAGGTCACTTGGCCTGTGGACTTAGGCATCAGGGAAGACGGGATAGTAGATACCTATGCGACCTACAAGGAGGAGTGAGGAGGAATATACACGATAGGTGGCATGCATATAGTCCCTGATGGCAGCCCGGACAGAGAAGGTATCTGGTCGGATGACACGGAAGCAGGAATCAGAACGGGCCCCCACTCGGGAAAGGCGGGTGATGAAGTCTCACCCCGCTCGGAGGAAGGGCGTGAGCCGGTATGGGCAGGGGTCTGCAAAGCAGAGGTGGCCGAGCGGGAAGAAGCTTTCCTGCGGTGCTTCTTGCATTGTATTAGAGGTTCGTTGGATGTGGTTGACTCCGAGGGCACCGCGATCGACAACATTAAAGGTCGGTCAAGAGGAAGTTCCGCCGTGGTAGCTGCAACATCGCTAGCTGCTGTATGACTTACTCCTATCTCACTAGCTGCATGGCTCCCTCCCAAATCGCTAGTCGGATAGTCGGATTGGTCAACCGGTTGTAAGCCACGACTCTACAGCTCGACAATGCCAATAGCATTAATCTCTACGTCCATGAGCTTGCTCTTGCCGCTTAGACGTGTCCTCAATATGATTTGAGCTACAAAAAAAGAGGAAAAATCAGTTAGATTTAAAGACCGAGGAAAGAAAGAGCATACCTAGGGTGAGAGGCAGCCACATTAAGATCAGGCTCAACCCAAACATATAAAGGACACTCTCCAATAATAGCCGGTGTATATGGTACTTTTTGTTGGTGCAGGTTGCACTAACGGTCTAACTCAGGTTTTGATGAATGACAAAGTAAGTTAAGTTAGGTTTGTTATGATCTAACGATGTAACCAAGTGTGCAGGAGAAGTCTAGATAGGTCAACGGGCTAACCCAATATCTGGCAAGAAATCCAGCTAGGTCGACGGGCTGACCGAATAGTTGGTACGAAGTCCAGATAGGTCGACGGGCTGACTGAATATCTGGCACGAAGTCTAGCTAAGTCAACAGGTCGATCAAATAGCTGGCACGAAGTTCAGACAGGTCGACGAGCTGACCGGATGTCTGATAAAATGGTAAGTTAAGGTAAGTCACTGGAGGGGAGTGACTTAGTGAGGACGCATTCCCCATTTGAGGGAACAGTAGACGTCAATCTAACTTAGATCCATTTTGAAAATCTAAGTTGAGATCTTAACTAGATTCTAGTCTCGAGCAGACATAATCTAATTACTACTCTGTTTTTATAATTGTGCTAACTTTTATTTTACAGGGTAGTATAATGTTTATTGCCTTGAATTAATCTTTTTCTTGCAAGAAAAAGCTTTGTTGGAAAAAGTGGTCCGAGTGTCCCAAGTTGGTTCGGGTGCCTGGAACTAGTCCGAGCGCCTGAAATGCAAAAGTTTATCTCATTGCAAACGTGGAGCGCACTGATTGGCTGGGCCGACATCACAGTCCAAGCGCTCGGAAGGGATCCAAACGCCCAAAGCTACCTATATAAGAAGCCTTCTGCCAGAGCATGAAACACAACTTTCTACCATGATTGCTCTATTGCACACTACTCTAAAGACGCTCCTACGACGCTACAAAGCACCTCCGACAACCTGCGACTCAGTTTTAATTTCCTTGTTGTCGGTAATTTAGTTTTATAGTTCTTGTACTAATCTTGTAACTCTTTTCACGGACTATTAGTGGATTGTCCAATTAAAGCACTCGACGAGTGCGGGCCTTAGAGTAGGAGTCAATGAAGACTCCGAACCAAGTAAAAACTTGGTGTGTTAGCATTGTTCTTATTTTTCTATTTCCAATATTTACTCGATTAAGTTTCAACGATCGCTATTCACCCCCCTTAGCAAACTTTATAATCCAACAAGTGGTATCAGAGCAAGTACCGCTCTGATTTGGTGCAACCACCAATCAAGCAAAGGAGGTGAATTTTTTTTTTCTCATTTTTCGATTTTAAGTTTTTCGACATAATTCAAATTGGTATCATTACCTCTTTGGAAACATTTTTTTCATAGCAAACTAATCTGAATTGGTGCAACACTAATTTAGTTTTAATATTTTTATTTTTCTCCCACACTGCTAAATCCAAGACCAAGTCTTGGGATCCTCTTTCTTGTTTCTTTGTGTGCAAGAGTTATGGCCCAAAATGAAGGATACAAGACCGTCCGTCCTCCCCTATTCAATGGTGATGACTCTTGTACTAGAAGAAGTGAATGGAGGTCTATCTGAAGAACAACTTCGACCAGTGATTCAGCATCACCAGAGGCTACAAGGCTCCAGTCGATAACGTCAAAATTCTGATGAACCCGGAACAGTGGAATCCAGAGATAAAGAAGAAAGCCCAAATAGACTTCAAAGCTCTCAACACCCTCCAGTGTAGGCTAACGAAGGAGGAACTAACCGCGTCGACCCACATGAAAATGCGAAGGAACTGTGGGATAATCTCATCGAACTGCACGAGGGAACCAGCGACGGGAAGGTAACCAAATGAGACCTCTACTTGAATAAGTTATTTAATATTAAAATACAGGAAGGAGAATCTGCGAGTTAACTCCATGCGAGGATAAAGGACATCCTCAATGGGCTTCACACTATCGGCCACCAAATGGAGAACCGCGATCTAATAAGGTACACCCTAAACTCATTTCCTCGAAATGCACTGTGGGCATCCATCGTGGATGCTTACAAAATTTCAAAGAATCTCTCTAAATTAAAACTTGACGAATTATTTTGTGAACTTGAACTCCATGAGCAGACTAACTCAAAACAGGTCGAGAAAGGAATTGCTCTTTTTGTAGGTTCCTCTAAGGAAAAATCAAGAACCAAGCCTGAATCTGAAGGTGAGTCTGACCAAGATCTAAATTAAAACTTGATGAATTATTTTGTGAACTTGAACTCTATGAGCAGACTAACTCAAAATAGACCGAGAAAGGAATTGCTCTTTTTGTAGGTTCCTCTAAGGAAAAATCAAGAACCAATCTTGAATCTGAAGGTGAGTCTGACCAAGACTCAGAAGATGAAGAATACCTAGTGAACTTGGTAATAAAAATGTTCACCAGGAGAATGAAGAACTTCAGCAGAAAAGACTTGCAGAAGTTCAACTCCACTAATGACCCAAAAAATGTGACCTGCTTCGGATGCAATAAGAAGGGTCACTACAAAAACGAGTGCCCAAAGCTGAAGAATGACAAAAACAAAACAACCAAAAAGAAAGTACTCGAGGCAACGTGGGATGAATCATCAGATGAATCTGATGTCGAAAATCAGAAGCACCGAAGCTACCTCGCGCTGATGTCCCGCGAATCAAAATCGGAGAACGAATCAGAAGACGGGTCCGAACCTGAATCAAGCCACGAGTCTGTACTCATTTCCGAAGGTTCTGATGAGGTATACTTTAATTTATGTAAAAAGTTTTTTAAAGTCATTGCATGCTTAAATAAAAAATCAACTGAAAATGGAAATCAAAATAAGATGCTCCTTGAGGAAAATCAACACCTCAAGGAACAAATTGAAAATTCTAATCCAAATCAAGTTGTAAAACTTGAAGAGGAAAACTCAACATTAAAAATTGAAATTAACAAACTTAAAGGACTACTAGAAAACTTTACAACTAGATCCAAAAACTTGGATCTAATCCGTAAAAATTAAAAAGTTGTATACAACAAACTGGGCTTGGATACAAGCTCAGTTCTGTTGGTGCGGTTAGCACTAACGGTTTAACTCAAGTTTTGATGAATGACAAAATCGGTTAAGTTAGTTTCATTGTTATCTAACACTCCGACCGAGTGTGCAGGAGAAGCCCAGACAGGTCGACGGGCTGACCTGATGTCTGGCACGAAGCCCAGCTAGGTCGACGGATCGACCAGATAGTTGGCACGAAGTCCAAATGGGTCGATGGGTTGACCGAACGTTTGACACGAGTCCAGCTAGGTCAACGGGTTGACTGGATAGCTGGCACGAAGTCCAAACGGGTCGAAGGGCTGACCGGACATCTAGCAGGTAATTGGCGGTAAGTCACTGGAGGGGAGTGACTGTAAGGACACGTTCCCGGGAAGGGAACATTAGGCGTTGATCCGACTTAGATCCATTTCGGATATCTAAGTCGAGATCGTGATTAGATTCTAGTCTCGAGGAGACGAAATCTAATTACTATCCTTCTTTTATCATAAATTGTGCTAACACTCTGTTTTGCAGGATATTTTGCATTTATGCTTCGGACTAACATTTTCTTGCAGGGAAATGAAGTTGCTGGAAAATGGAGTCCAGGCGCCTGGAAGGGATCTGTGCTCCCGGAATGCAAGTTTTATCCGCAACGTCACTTCGCCATGTGGAGTGCCCTGGTTGGCTTGGCTACGTCATATTTAGGGCGCCCGAAAGGATCCAGGCACCCCAAACCTCCTATATAAGGAGGGTAACGGCTAGAGCTAAAGAACAATGAACGATATGCTCTTCCGTGCTCTTGCGAAGGCTCTCCGACAAAGCTCTATTTTTCTATCTTATTGTCTATTGTCGATATTTTCTTTCTAGCATTTCTGTACATAACTTTCTGTAATCAAATATTCAAATTGCTAGTGGATTGTCCAACAAAAGCACTCAACGAATGCGGTCCTTGGAGTAGGAGTCGACAAAGGCTCCCAACCAAGTAAAAAACGACTCTTGTTAGCGTTGCTTTGTTCTTGTACCTTTACTTTTCCGCTGTGCGTTCTATGTTTTTTTTATCGATATTCACCCCCCTTTATCGAACTCATCGATCCAACAAGTGGTATCAGAGCAGGTACCACTCTGATTTGGTGCAACCATCAATCAGACAGGGGTCGAAACTAGTTTCTTTTCTTTTTCTTCGATTTTTAGTTTTTCGTAATTTTCCAAACTGGTACTATAACCTTTTTGGAAATTTTTCTTTCTCTCAATCAATCTAAATTGGTGCAAAACGAATTTAGTTTTTAAATTATTTTTATCTTATCCCGCACTACTAATCCAAGACCAAGTCTTGGAACTTCTTGTCTATTTTGTTTACTTGTGTGCAGATTGATTATGTCTCAACTTGAAGGCTTCAGCACAGTACCCCCTCCCCTATTCAATGGGGATGATTTTTTGTACTGGAAGAAGCGGATGGAGGTCTACCTGAAGATGGATTTCGACCAATGGTTTAGCGCCACTAGAGGCTACAGGTGACAGTCGACAACTCCAGAATTCCACTGGAACCAGAACAGTGGACTCCGGACATGAAGAAGAAAGCGTCAATAGACTTCAAAGCCCTAAATACACTACAATGCGGATTAATGAAGGAAGAACTGAACCAGGAAGGACCGCATCAGAATGCAAAAGAATTATGGGACAAGTTGATTGAACTACACGAAGGAACGAACGACGCCAAGGTAACTAAGCGTGACCTCCTATTAAATAAGCTCTTTAATATTAAAATGTATGAAGGGGAAACGGCGAGTCAGCTTCACGCGAGGATCAAAGATATCCTCAACACACTCCACGCGATAGGCCATCAAATGAAAAATCGCGATCTTATCAGGTATGCGTTAAACGCTTTTTCGCGTAATAATTTGTGGGCATCTATCGTGGATGCCTACAAAATTTTCAAAAATTTATCTAAATTAAAGTTAGACAAATTATTTTGTGAATTAGAATTACACGAACAAACTAATGCCGGGACCAAGAAAAGTATTGCCTTATTTCCAGGTTCCTCCAAGGAAAGAACAAAGACCAAGCCTGAGGTTGAAGATGAGTCTGACCAGGATTCTGAAGACAAAGAGTACCTGGTGAACCTGGTAAGGAAGATGTTCACCAGGAGAAAGAAAAGCTTCAACAAGAAGGACCTGCAAAAGATCAACTCCCCAAACGAACCGAGGAACGTGACCTGCTTCGGATGCAACAAGAAGGGCCACTACAAGAACGAGTGCCCGAAACTGAAGAGCGACAAGACAAAGACATCCAAGAAGAAGGCTCTCAAAGCGACTTGGGACGACTCTTCCTCAGACGAATCGGAGGCCGAAGATCAGAAGCACCAGAGTCACCTCGCATTGATGGCCCTCGAAGTAGAGTCGGAGGATGAATCGGAAGACAGGTCCGAACCCGAATCGAGCCACGATTCCGTACTCGTTTCCGAAGGTCCCGAAGAGGTAAACTTTAATTTGAATAGAAAGTTTTTTAAAATTATTACATGTTGAAATAGTAAATTAATTACATTAGAAAAAGAAAACAAATAGCTTCTTGAGGAAACTCAAAACCTCAAGGAACAAATCACAAATCCAAATCCAACTCAAGACCTAACACTTGAGGAGGAAAATTTATCACTAAAAGTATAAATTAATAAATTAAAAGATCACTTAGAAAAATTTACAACAAGATCTAAGAATTTAGATCTAATTTTAAATAACCAAAAAGCAACTTACAACAAAATCAGACTTGGCTACAAGTCAAGTTCAAATAAAACATTTAAATTGTTAATGACCCAACACAAACAATCAAGTAAAGCTTGAGTTCCGAAAGTGTGCTTAACCACGCAAGTAGGACTTAACCAATACTACATACCCAAAGAAAAAATATATTATGTAAAATCAAATAAATCAAATCAAAAACCAAAATAAAAACATAGACCAACAAATTCAAAATCTAAATATTTTAAACCCCACCAAGACTTAGAATATCATCAAGTCAATTATAACTATAAAAAGAATAGACATAAACCAAGAACTAAAAATCAAAAATAAAGGCCAATAATTCAGGGGGAGGCTCCAGAATAGCTGACACCTCCAAAAATAATCTACCTGATAGGGTAATCGAAACTAACCTACTCGGTAGGGTAATTAGGACTAGTTAGAAAGGGACCAAGTTTAACTTGACCTATGGTACTGGTGAAGTTTTGGATGATAGTAGGTTAAGGAAGCTTAGTCTATGCATGTCTAGGAAGATATGGATTCGACTTAGTGCATTTGACTAAGTGGAACTAACTGAAGCTACCCCTTACGGATCCTAACTAATTAGACCAAGGTTTTGTATTAAGTTCAGTGGATAGGACTATTTGGAAAACCTCGAAGACATGGTTACTCTAATGAAGTCCAAGTGACTCACCATAGCCCAGAAGTTTATCTAAGGAATGCTTATTTGTTGAGCCCAAAGCTAAATCTGAATCTAACACAAAGTTAAACCAAACCCTAAAATTGAACTTAACTTCATTTTACAAAAATTCTAGGTTTCGCTGATTGAAAACGTAGATCAGGTGAGATGACTAAGGACTTCAAATCAAATCGAATCGAACCAAATTGAATCGAATCGAGCCAAATCGAATCGAATCAAACCAAATCGAATCGAATCGAACTAAATCTAACTAAAATTAAAGTAAATTTAATTAAAATTGAATTAAATTTAATTAAAATTAAATTAAATCTAATTAAAATTAAAGCAAATTTAATTAAAATTAACTTAAATCAAATCAAATTAAATTAATTAAAATAAATTTAATTAAATTATTTTGAATTAAAATTTATATTAAAAATCATTTTAACTTAAAATTTATTTTTAAAATTATATAAAAATCACTTAAAATTTCTTTTAAAAAATATTTTAAAAATTATTTAAAATATTTTTTTAAAATCTTTTAAAATTATTTAAAAAATTCTTTTAAAAATAATTTAAAAATTATTTTTAAAATCATTTTAAAAATTATTTTAAAAAATAATTTAAAAATTCTTTTAAAAATTATTTTAAAATATTTTAAAAATCTTTTTAACAATTATTTAAAAATTCTTTTAAAAATCTTTTAAAAAATTTTAAAATTTATTTAAAAATTCTTTTAGAACAACTTTTAAAAATTTTTTAAAAATCTTTTAAAAAAATCTTTTAAAAATTATTTCATTTTTTTTTAAAAAAACCTTTTTAAAAATTAGTTAAATTCTTTTAAAAATTCTTTTTAAAATTATTTAAAAATTAATTTAAAATATCTTTTAAAAATTATTTAAAAATTCTTTTAAAAATCTTTTAAAAATTATTCAAAATTTTTTTTAAAAACTTTAAAAATTATTTTAAAAATCCTTTTAAAAACTTTAAAAATTATTTTTTAAATTCTTTTAAAAAACTTTAAAAAATTATTTTAAAAATTATTTTAAAAAAACTAAGAAAATTATTTTTAAAATTCTTTTAAAAAAACCTTTAAAAATTCTTTTAAAAACTTTCAAAATTATTTTAAAAATTCTTTTTAAAAACTTTAAAAATTCTTTTAAAATTTTAAAAAATTATTTTAAATTCTTTTTAAAAAAACTTTAAAAATTATATTAAAAAACTTTAAAAATTATTTTAAAAAATCTTTTAAAAAATTCTTTTAAAAATTATTTTAAAAATTGTTTTAAAAAAACATTAAAAATTATTTTAAAAAATATTTTAAAAATTATTTTAAAAACTTTAAAAATTCTTTTAAAAATCTTTTAAAAATTATTTTTAAAATTCTTTTAAAAACTTTAAAAATTATTTTAGAAATTCTTTTAAAAACTTAAAAAATTATTTTAAAAAACTTTAAAAATTCTTTTAAAAAAACACTTTAAAAATTATTTTGAAAATTCTTTTAAAAACATTTAAAAATTATTTTAAAAAATTCATTTATAAAAAACTTTACAAATTATTTTAAAAAATCTTTAAAAAACTTTAAAAATTATTTTAAAAAACTTTAAAAATTATTTTAAAAACTTTAAAAATTATTTTTAAAACTTTAAAAATTATTTTAAAAATTCTTTTTATAACTTTAAAAATTATTTTAAATTATTTTTTAAACTTTAATTTTTTTTTTAAATCTTCTTTTTAAAAAAACTTTAAAAATTCTTTTTAAAACTTTAAAAATTATTTTTAAAACTTTAAAAATTATTTTGAAAATTCTTTTAAAAACTTTAAAAATTATGGATGATGCACACGTTAAAAGTCTTTAACTTAAACATTACAAATGTAAAAGTATTAATTGATAATATTAGCTCAATTAATTTAACAAAAAATCCTGTGCATCATTCCGGAACCAAAGACATTGAAATTGGGCACCACTTTATCAGGAATCATGTCATTAAAAGATATATTGAACTCTAGTACATTGAGTCCAAATCTAATTTAGCTGACATATTTACCAAACCTCTCCCTGAAAGTGAGTTTAGCAATCTACGTAGAAAATTAGGGATGTGTTTAGTAGACTAGAACTCTTAAATTGCAAAAACTATTTCTAAAAATAGTGTTTTCAAATTCTAGGATAAAATCTTTATTTTCTTTAAAATCTTCCATTTCTAGAACTTTAAATCAGTTTTTAATCTTAGACTAGAACAATTCCTTAGAAAGCATGTTCCCTTAGGGCTAGTATTGAGCATCTCACCAACACCCTAGGATTCCCTTATTTGTGATTGTCGAACATAGTAAGGGGTGAGATGCATAGGCAAATTGCCTGGACTTAAGATGCTTATTTCAATGCATCGACATAAGTCTGAGCGTTAAATACCAAACAGACATTAATCAGGTTAAGTTATTCAGTTTAGTCAAATACTAACTGATTACAATTAGACTTAACTTGACTAACCAAGTGAAAGCTGCTATCCTCTAATAGTAGTAAGTAGCTAACTGGTTAGACAACTTTTGTAATGTCAGGTTCAGGGGGAGGATTAATTATTTTTATACTTATTTTTAAATTAATTTTTGAAAAATATCTCTTTTTAAATCAGGATTAAAACTAAGTGTTTTAAATTTTTTTAAAGATTTTTCAAACTTAGTTTTGAATGTTAGAATTGTTTAAACTTAGATTTGAAAATTAGTTTTATTTTCAAACTCTAAAATTTTTAAAATTTAATTTTGAAATTCATATTCCTTTAAACTTAGTTTTGAAATTTGAAAAATAAACTTTATTTGGGTATGTAACTTGGATACTGAAAATTATATTTTAAAAACATATTTTTAGAAATTTATTTAAAATGGTTACAAACTCAGGTTTGAAAACAAATTTTATTTAGTTAGGTTTTACAAACTAAAACTTTACTTAGTTTTAAAAACTTAACTTGAAAATTGAACTTAACTCTAATAATTTTTTTTAAAAAAATGCTATATTTGCAAATTATGCTTTCAAATTGCAAAACCCTTTTCGAAAGATTAAGTTAAAACTATAGTTATCTTTCTAAAGTTAACTATGTTTTTAAACGTAGCTACTTTTTGAAAAAGATAAAAGTTAAAAGCTTAAAACAGAAGTTATCTTTCTATGTTTCTAGCTTAAACTCCCCCAAGATAATCTGACTTACATTTCTAGACTTTTCTAGACTTCCTTGCATTTTTAATTATAATTTGTTCTATGTTAATTTTTTGATGAATGCCAAATGGGGAGGGTTCGGTGGTTTGTTTTTACTTGCATATTTTTCACTAACTTAATCAGGTTGCCATTATATCAAAAAGGGGGAGATTGTTGGTGTGGTCAGCACTAACAGTCTAACTCAAGTTTTGATGAATGACAAAATAGGTTAAGTTAGTTTCATTGTTATCTAACACTCTGACCGAGTGTGCAGGAGAAGCCTAGACAGGTCGACGGGCTGACCTGATGTCTGGCACGAAGCCCAGCTAGGTCGACGGACCGATCGGATAGCTGGCATGAAGTCCAAACGGGTCGATGGGTTGACCGGACGTTTGACACAAAGTTCAGCTAGGTTGACGGATTGACCGGATAGCTGGCACGAAGTCCAGACGGGTCGAAGGGCTGACTGGACGTCTAGTAGGTAAGTTGAGGTAAGTCACTGGAGGAGAGTGACTGTGAGGACGTGTTCCCGGGAAGGAAACATTAGGCGTTGATCCGACTTAGATCCATTTCAGATATCTAAGTCTAGATCATGACTAGATTCTAGTATCGAGGAGACGAAATCTAATTACTATCCTTCTTTTATCATAAACTATGCTAACACTATGTTTTGCAGGATATTTTGCATTTATGCTTCATACTAACATTTTCTTGTAGGGAAATGAAATTGCTGGAAAATGGAGTCTGGGCGCCCGGAAGGGATCCGAGCGCCCGAAATGCAAGTTTTATCTGTAACGTCGCTTCACCACTTGGAACGCCCTGGTTGGCTCGGCTACGTTATATTCAGGGCGCCTGAAAGGATCCAAGCGCCCCGAACCTCCTATATAAGGAGGGTAAAGGCTGGAGCTAAAGAACAATGAACGATCTGCTCTTCCGTGCTCTTAAAAAACTTTTCGACAAAGCTCTATTTTTATGTCTTATTGTCTATTGTCGGTATTTTCTTTCTAGCGGTTCTGTACCTAACTTTTTGTAATCAAATATTCGAATTGCTAGTGGATTGCCCAACGAAAGCACTCAACGAGTGCGGGTCTTGAAGTAGGAGTCGATAAAGGCTCCGAACCAAGTAAAAAATGACTCTTGTTAGCGTTGCTTTGTTCTTTTGCCTTTACTTTTCCGCTGTGCGCTCTACGTTTTTTTTTTATCGATATTCACCCCCCCCCCTCTATTGAACTAAATCATGCCTAACCACGCAAGTAGAAATTAACCAATATTATATACCCAAAAATAAAATATATTATGTAAAATCAAATAACCCGAATCTAAATCCAAAATCTAAAACTAAATCAACTAAACCAAAATTGAACCATAGAAAGAACTACAGAACTAACTCAAACACAAACTATCATCAAGTCCACTATAATTACAAGAGTAACCGACATAAACCTAAAACCAAAACATAAGAAATCCAGATCAATAATTAAGGGGGAGGCTCCAAACTAGTTGGTATCTCCAAAAATAACCTACCCGGTAGGGTAATTAGGATTAGAGTAAAAAGGGACAAAGTTTAACTTGACTTACTGTAACGATCACCCTTCTTACTATACTATACTACTCTTTAAGGATGACCGTTACTTAACTACTAACTCTACTTAACCGGTATGATCGAAATCATGAGGAGTCTCTACTGAAAAATTTCGGCAGAGTCTCCCCTGTACCAGTGACTTTTAACTGAGATACAAACATAGTATACATCAGCCACAAGCGGCTGGAACATTTATCAAACACCCAAGTAGTTAAATAAGTATCAAACACACAAATATCTACTTACTAAACTGAACTCATCCTACATGCAACCTAGAACAAGAATAAACTCGAATGACACGGAGTGTAAAGTACAGTCTCAAATGTTTACAATAACTAAAATGCGGAAACAAGAAAAAGAATAAGGAAAGAAGACTAAAGGAACTCCTTTCTAGTCCCAAGACTTCCATAGTCCTGGCATCACACATCATCTGCGCCACCTTGTTGCCTTCCTTTATCTGCAGTAAGAGGAAATGCAATCTATAAGCAAAATGCTTAGTAAGCGCTATCTAACTCACAAAAACTCGATATGCATGTGAATATACTGAAAACTAAAACTGGATGTTCAAAAGGAAAACTACTCATGCTCATCTACTAGTAAAAGAAACATACTGAAGGGATAAACATGTAAAGCTACTCATGCTCTTCTAATAACAAAGTATAGTAAGCTAATCTAAATAACATGCTAGCATAAAAGAAAACTCAACTTGCTGATTTTAAAACAAAGTGAAACTTATTTCATTTGTTCTAAACTTATTCTTTATTTCACTTGTTTAAAACTTATTCTTTAATACTTTATACTTAGGTAAAACTTGTTTTACTTGTTCAAAACTTATACTTATAATACTTCAAAATAGTAATCAACTTCTCTTGGGCCTGACAACTGTACTTGCTTTTACTATTGTAACGACCCGACCCATTTGGCGGCCCATTTGGCGACCCTCGGGTCGTCGAACGTCGACCGTCGGCCGTGCCGTTACTACTATGTTATCTAAACCTAGGGACGACTATGGGAGCCCAGCCCAAGGACAACTGAGAGTCCAGTACAGTGCCACTGATAAAAGTAAAATACTTGTTATCTTTTAATACTTCTAATATATAATGCCTCGACATTTTAATAAGCACCTTGTGTGCCAAAAATCCCTAAAGTCCTGATTTTGGGATTTACTTAAGGCCTTGGCCTCTTACTTTCTTTTCTTTATCTTTCTTATACTTTTCTTAAACTCAAAATACTGTTAGGGTATTTTTCCATATGCATCTATAAGTGAGATCAACTAGGTAACACACAATCATGCATATTTAAGAGAAATCTAAAGCCTTGTTCTACAATGCTTTCCGTCTGTATTTTTAAAAATAAGGACTACAGCTTTAGTTGTTCCATAATTCCAAACCTCCTAAGCAGTTAGGTGAAGCAACTACATTAAACCTCAATAGTGCAGTAACATTCAAATATCATAAAATTGATGGATCACGACTACACAAATTCAGTTAACATGAGGTAAACTTCAACTCTACTCATTCTGCAAATCTTGCTCATTTAGTCATGATAAAGAGTTATCTGAACTAACCATGACCCTATCTAGAAGAAAGATTTTGTCCTTAAACAAGTGTTGTACCAACATCTAAGGTCATCTAGAAAGAGTAGAAATCATGCTCAGAATTGATCTAACATTTACAAAATCTATCCATAACAAAAGAGTTCGATGCCAATACAAGGAGCAACAATCCCCTTACTTCTACGTCATAGAGTACTAGATCTATCCACAATTCTAGAAACGTCGAACTACAACCTCATATCAACTTTGGAAATCCACTAACCTGTCCATAAAGAAAGGAAATTCTGAACCCATCAAAATGTGCAGGAGCCTCAGATGAATTCACACTTCATCCTATAGATCTACCACCAAAACTATAACCAACTCTAAGAACCCAAATCACCAATGAATCGATTCCGAAATCTACAAGGCCATACCTGAACTGAACTAATCCTCCTCTTCTTTCCTCAGGGTTCACGGCAGCAAGGAATGTACAGGTTAATCCGAATCAAAGAAGGAAACTAAAACCTAAATTCAAATCTGTCCTTCATGCTTCAAATTCAAGAATGCAAATATACAGCAGCAAAGGGATTAGTAACCAAGCTAAAGCAACAGAGGAAATCAACCAAGCTAAGACAGAATAGGGAATTTAACCAGCAAAGGCAGCAAAGGAATTAACCAAGCTAAGGCAACTGCTCTAGATACCAGCGGAGTACCCTAACCAAAACAAAGTGTTTCCTTCTCCCTTTCCTTCATGAAGACCATGGCAGAAAGCATCTAAAACCCCCAAATTCTATCATCTTCATGGTGTGACTCAGAAACAAGCAGTAACAAAAAGGAAACAAGGTCCAAAGCAATTAAACACAAGCTAAACAACAAAACCCTATTCTCTTTCTTTGAAGCACACGACAACAAATTCAAACAACAATCTCCACAGCAAAACTCGAAAACAAACAAGGAGACACCAAAACGAAATCGAAACTACTCTTACCACAGGTGAGTAGCGACTTACACTTCGTTTCTTGGACTTACAATCCGGATTAGGCAGCTAGGGCTTCGGGAGAACTCGAGCTCTCGGCCTCTCCTTGCGCCCACTTGCTCTTCTCAACGAGGGGATCACGAAGGTGAAGGAGATCCTCGGAGTTAGCCACTTTCCGGCGCCGGAGACGTGCCCTAGCCTCTTCTCTATTTCCGCCCGAGCCGCCGTCATCGCGCGAGAGAGGTGAGGAGAGAAAATTAGGTTACGACAATTAACACCTAAGTTCTCCTTTTAATACTCTCCTGTTTCTGTTAGCTAGTACTACTTAAATATATTTCGCTTCCCTTCTTATTAATAACATCCGCGTGAACACTTGGTTAGTCGGGTTTTGACCGAGTCAAAGGTCGCTGGTTCGAAGCTCGGCTTGGACATTTTTTGTCAAAACTTCCTTCGTTTAGTAAAAAATACCAAATGACCTCCAAAAATTGCATAAAAATACTCTAAAAATCTCTAGAATTTTTCTAAAGTATTTTTAAATTATTTTTAGGACTCTAATTGAGGAAATTGGGGTGTTACACCTACGATACTAGTGAAGTTTTGGATGATAGTAGGTTAGGGAAGCTCAGTCTATGCATGTCTAGGTAAATATGGCTTTGACCTACTGTATTTGGCTGAGTGGAACTAACTGAAGCTACTCCTTACGAATCCTAACTAGTTAGACCAAGTTTTATACAATGTTCAGTAGATAGGACTATTTGGAAAACCTCGAAGACATGGTTACTCTTATGATATTCAGGTGACTCACCATAACCCAGAAGTTTATCTAAAAAATGTCAGCCTGTTGAGCCCAAAGCTAAACCTAAATCTAACACAAGTTAAACCAAACCTTAAAATTGAACTTAACTCTTCTCACAAAAATTATAGGTTTCCTTGGTTGAAAACCTAAATCGGGTGAGATGACTAAGGACTTAAATTAAAATTAAAATTAAAATAAATTAAATTAAAATTTAAATAAAATAAATTCAAATTAAAATAAATTAAATTAAAATTCAATTAAAATAAACTAAATTAAAATTAAAATAAATTAAAATTAAAATAAATTAAAATTAAAATAAATTAAAATAAATTAAATTAAATTTAAATAAAATAAATTAAAATTAAAAGAAATTAAATTAAAATAAAAATAAATTCAATTAAAATTAAATAAACTCAATTAAAATTAAATAAATTCAATTAAAATTAAAATAAAATAAAATAAAACTAAAATTAAAAATAAATTAAATTAAAATATATTAAAATTAAAATAAATCAAATCAAATTAAAATTAAAAGAAAATTAAAACTAAAATTAAAATTAACTTAAAATTAAAATTAAAACTAAAACTTAAAACTTAAATTAACTTAAAATTAAAACTTAAAACTTAAATTAACTTAAAATTAAAACTTAAAACTTAAATTAACTTAAAAATAAAACTTAAATTTACTTAAAATTTAAACTTAAACTTAAAAATTAAATTAAAACACTAAATTTAAAAATTAAATTAAACTTTACCTAAACTAAAAAAAAAATTTAATCTTAAAAATTAAATTATAAGCTTAAAATTTTTATTAAAAATTAAATTAAACTTTAAATTAAAAACTTAAAAAATTTAATTAAATTTAAACTTAAAATAAAACTAATTTTAACTCCTACATGTTGTAGGGAACCAAGTAAATATTGGATAGTGGTTGATCCAAACACATGATTGGGGATCACATCAAATTCACTCAATTAACTTACAAAAGCTTAGGAATAGTTGTCTTTGGAAACAACAACAAACTCAAGATAATCGGGATAGGTAATATTGAACTCAAAATCGATTTCATTATTAAGAAAGTATTACTTATTGAAAAACTCAAATACAACCTTCTTAGTATAAGTCAATTGTGTGACGTTGGATATAAGGTTAGGTTTATTTCCTCTGAATGTTTAATTAAGCACTTAGATAACCCTACTATAAGCCTAAAAGGGTTTAGAAAGGATAATATCTATGCAATTAACCTAACCTCTTCTTCACTTAAATGTTACTTAACACAAAAATAAGAAACCTAGTTATGGCATAGAAGAATGTCATGCATAAACTTTAGAAATCTAACTAAATTAAATGGGTTAGTTAGAGGCCTACCAAAATTACCTAATTTAGACTCAACAATCTGTAATACTTGTTAACAAGGAAAATAAACAAAATCTATTCACAAATCAACTAATCAACTTCAAACAAATTCAATACTAGAACTATTGCACTTAGACCTATTTGATTCCCATGAAATCAATAAATGGAAGTCTATACTGCCTAGTAATAATATATGACTACTCTAGGTTCACTTGGGTAAAATTCTTAAAAAATAAAGATGAAACATTTGAAATCTTTACTAATTTTTGCAAACAAGTTGAAAATAAAAAAGACCTAAAAATTAAAAGAATTAGAAGTGACAATGGAGGTGAATTTAAAAATCATAACTTTGACCAATTCTGCCTTGAAAATGGTTACCATCACGAATTTTCATGTCCTAAAACACCTCAACAAAATGGAATAGTAGAAAGAAAGAACAAAACCCTACTTGAAGCCTCTAGGACAATGCTAAATGAGTATAACCTACCAAAATACTTTTGAGCAGAAGCTGTTAGCACAGCCTGCTATGTACAAAATCGAACCACAATAAATAAAACTCATAATAAAACTTTATTTGAAATATATTATAACAAACAACCTAATATTGAATACTTTAAAGTATTTGGATGTCCAACCTACATACTAAATACAAGAGAACACTTAGGAAAATTTACATCAAAAGTAGAAAATGAGATATTTGTAGGAAACTCATTAAACAGTAGAGGTTATAGAATATACAATAAAGTTACACTAAGAGTTGAAGAAACCTCAAATGTAAAATTTGAAGAATCCAACCAAAACTTAGAATAAACTCAAGTTCAACCAATTGATTTTGTTTAAAGTAACACTAGTCAAGGGGGAGCTAGTGAAAATCTAGGTCAAGAAGAAGAAGATCAACCTCAAGTGAATGAACTTGCTAAAACCATAAGAGTCAACCAAATCATCCAATTGACCAAATAATTGGTGACACAGACCTAAGAGTTCAAACTAAATCATCCTTCAAAAACTTAAGACAGATATCCCTAATCTTAAAAATTAAACCCAAAACAATAGTTGAATCTTTACTTGACTCAGATTGGATCATAGCTATGCAAGAAGAGTTAGCCCAATTTGAGAGAAATAAAGTTTGAGACTTAGTACCACCACCTAAAAATAAGAAGATAATAGAAACAAAATGGGTATTTAGAAATAAATTAAGTGAAAATGGAGAGATTATTAGAAACAAGGCTAGACTAGTTGCCAAAGGATTTAGTTAAGTAGAGGGACTTGACTATGATGAAACATATAACCCAGTAGCTAGACTAGAATTCATTAGAATACTACTTAGCTATGCAACCCATAAAGGATTTAAACTTTATCAAATGGATGTAAAATCTACCTTTTTAAATGGGTTAATAAAAGAGGAAGTTTATGCAGGTCAGCCACTTGGGTTTGAGAGTTTAGATCACCCTGACCATGTATTTAAACTTAAGAAGGCCTTATATGGTCTTAAACAAGCACCTAGAGCATGTTATGAAAGGTTAACCTCTTACATAATTTCCAAAGGGATCAACCAAGGATAAATTGACCCAACTCTATTTGTCAAATCAATCAACTAAGATATTTTTATAGCTCAAGTATCTGTAGATGATATAATCTTTGAGTCAACCAATTCAGAATTTTTACAAGAATTTACAACCCTAATGAAACAAGAATTTGAAATGAGCCTAGTAGGAAAACTAACTTATTTTTTAGGGTTACAAATTAAACAAATAAATGAAAGTAATTACAATTATCAACAAAAATATATTAAAGAATTACTTTAAAAATTTAGAATGGAAAATACTAAAGAAATAAAGACACCTATGACAATTAACACAACCTTAGATGATGACCAAAATGGAAAACTAATTGACCTAAAATACTATAGGAGTGTCATAGGTAGCCTTCTATACTTAATTGCAAGTCGATCTAATATTTTATTTGCAGTTAATATATGTGCTAGATACCAAACCTGTGCCAAAGAATCACATTTGACTAACGTTAAAAAAATCTTTAGATATCTCAAAGGAACATCAAATGTAGGAATTTGGTATCCTAGAACACCCAATTTTGAACTCATAGGCTACTCCGACTCAGACTATATTGGCTGTAAACTGGACCGTAAAAGTACAAGTGGTGGTTGTCAACTACTTGGTCCATCACTTGTCAGCTGGTTTAGTAGGAAGTAACACTGTATTTCTTTATCTACTACTGAGGCAAAGTATATAACTATAGGAGAATGTGTTGCCCAATTATTATGGATGATGCACACCTTAAAAGACTTCAATTTAAACTTTACAAATATAAAAGTACTAATTGATAATGTCAGTTCAATTAATTTAACCAAAAATCTTGTGCATCATTCAAGAACTAAACACATTAAAATTAAACATCACTTTATCAAGGATCATGTCACTAAAGGTGATATTGAACTCAAATACATTGAGTCCAAGTCAAACCTAGCTGACATATTCACTAAACTCCTCCTTGAAAGTGAATTTAGTAACTTGCGTCGATAATTAGGAATGTGCTTAATAGACTAGGACTCTTAATTTCAAAATTGCTTTCAAATTTTTTAAAATTCTAGGGTAAAATTCGTTATTCATTTTTCTCAAAACTTTCCTTATTTTTAGAATTTTCAAAATTACTTTTAGCCTTAGCCTAGATCAAACCCTTAGAAATCATGCTTCTATAGATCTAGGACTTGAACATCTTACCAACACACTAGGACTACCTTGCTTGTGTATTGCTAAACTTAGAAAGGGGTGAGATGCATAGGCAGATTGCCTGGACTTAAGATACTGATATTGTAAAATATTGAAAAATGGCTAATAAAAATAATAGAATTTTTCGGGACTCGTATGGACGAGTTTACGGGGATAAAAACGGGGCCTGAGAAAGCCTGTTTAGGCTACCCCATTTTAACGAGGAAATGTTTATATTTATAATTCTTTTTATTTTATTTCTTTGTTTTTCTTTCTCCCCCCGCCGAACCACCCTCATGCCTGACCCTCACCGAGCCTCTCACGCGCGATCTCCCTCTTCCTCGCGCCGAGCCCTCACCTTCTCTGCCCTAACCGCACACGGGCGGTTCCTTCTCCTCTCCATGCTACCGTCGATAACCATGACCTAAATCTCGAATCGCCGCACCCTGATGTCGGTTACCGAGTGCCGCCTCACGGAGCAGTGCCATCGTCGATCTACATGGCCGCCCCTTTTCTCCTTCAATCGGCTGAGTCAATGCCCTAGCTTCATCACCGCTCTTCACCGGATCCTGGATCGGGTCCACACCTAGTCGTGCCTTTCATCACTGATCTCCTTCATCCTAAGCCCTAGTTGCCGATTGTTGCTGCTTCATCAATCAGCCACAGCCAGTGCTTGAACGCATCTGATCGGATTCAAAGGTTGAGGAGGTGGATGACAATTGAGGCATTGCTAACTCTGTGGATTAGGGAGCATTTCAGCGGCTGTTTCTTCCTTTGCATAGTTGGTAGCAGCTTCGAGTTCCTTTCATAGAATTCCTCTGTTCTGTCTTTGGCCGTTGCAGCCACCTTCTCCAGATTTGGAGGTGGATGACAATTGAGGCATTGCTAACTCTGTGGATCAGGGAGCATTTCAGCGGCTGTTTCTTCCTTTGCATAGTTGGTAGCAGCTTCGAGTTCCTTTCATAGAATTCCTATGTTCTGTCTTTGGCCGTTGCAGCCACCTTCTCCAGATTTGGAGCTTTTGATCTGCAGTGGCTGTCCTCACGCAGGAATTTTTAAGGTTAGTTTTTTTTTATGGTTGAGTACTGATTTGATCAGTAGATGATAAATGCATTGATATTAGACTTGAAATATGTTATTATACGGTAGTTTGGTTATTTAGCAGGGTGATTAGAAGAAAACGGGTTTGATGAGTATAATGATTAATAGTGATTGATTTTGGAATATGAATGATTGGTTTGGTTTCGATTCATGATGTGTAGTAGGTGATGTATAGACTGTAGAAAATGAATTCAGTTGTACAATAGTTGAGATTTGTCTTAATTAAAAGTAGTAGCGATTTATTACTAGATGGAATCAAGCATGTCTACTTAATCGGAATATGATTAGGACTAGCTAAGTGATTTATGTATAACTTAGCTATAATATGTATCCTATGATTACAGGAATTAAATTCGAGACGAGCATCTCGATGTGAGACGGTTTAGCACGATCGACAATTAAAGGTGGGTACTTTGACTTATGTCTTTTGATATGCATAATAATGTGTTTAACATATAACAATGATTGTGTTTTCTATTTGTTTCGGTTGGTCACTACATGATCTGATACATGTTTGCTTGTTTACTTATTATGCACTGCATATTATTATTTACCTGATCATACAGGCTTTAGAGGTAGTGACACAACCATATTATACATTATGTTCAGGACCTAGGGTTTATTTAATACCCTATCTGATCTGTGTACCTATCATTTGATACATTGTCCTGTGGTATACATTTTATATTTATATATGGATCTTGCTATGCTATTCATGATATTGCCATGTTTAGTGTCATGCATCATCTTGCATGATTGCATGCTGTGCGATTGTCTGCTCCATTATTGTCGAGCACATCACCAGTTACATGTATCTGTACACACCACCACTCATGGATTAGTGGTATATCAGACAGGTGTGTGGCAGTTCTGCTGTTTGGCTCCGTTGGTCTGGTGACTCAGCGTGGTAGCCGGCAGACAGTTCCGTTCTGTTTGGCTCTGTTGGTTTAGTGTAGCAGTGTGGTAGCCAGCAGGCAGTTGGACTTTGTTTGGCTCCGTTGGTCCGCTCATGGTAGTGTGACTCAGCGTGGTAGCCGGCAGAGATTTCCTCCCCGTCATCGTGTACCGGTAGATGAGAGCATTGCGCTCCCTCATTTATGATTTGGGGTAGAAGTATGTGTGTACTCCGACAGCATCCCGTCCACTCGGTCACTCATCAGGGGTAGTGATGTCAGAGTGCACGGTTGTCACAACCCTACCCACTCAGACTCACCATTGTGTGTGAGTTGGCTGACTGGCGTCAGGGGTGACCATGTCATTGGCATCATATGGATGATGCATTTATTGCTTGTGTTTGTTGCATTTACTTGCTGCATTTATATGGATGCATATGATTGACATGCATACAGGATTATGACACCCTCGGTCTGACGACCCTGTTACCCTTATACCTTGGTCCGGGTTAGTACAGCTTTTCTCCTGCATTCCTCAGTTGCATTTTATCTTTCTTGTATCAGGAGACTGTACGCATGGTTAGTGCTAGTTGTTATATTCCTTATTTTGCATATCAGTTGTACCTGCTGAGTGTTGGACTCACACCTTCCTCCATTGTTATTTCAGGTTGATGCTATCAGGAGAGAGTTCCAGTTGCTAGTCCCCTGCAGACCACGAGGATATTGTTGGTCTTTTGGTTTTCTTATTTAGATTATGCTAAACTTGTTCTGTTTGATAGTATGGACATTGTATGGATTTTGTGATGTCGATGGATTTGGTTTTGGATTTGCTTTTACTACATGCCTGTCTAGATGGCAGAAGAGGTAAGTTGATTTTATTGTCGGATTTGAGCTTTACGAGTGTAGTGGAGTAGGAATATGTTTTGAGCTTTATGAGTATAGTTGAGTAGGGTTGTTTTTGAGTCATCGTACTACTGTTCAGTTTGATTATTATTAAATTGCGTGGTTGTGTCAGCCAGAGGCTGAAATTTATATAAACTGCGTGGTTGTCTGTGTTGTTGTCTATTTATTATTGTTATTATTCCAGCCGCTTGTGGCTGAGGTATATGGTGATGTAGTAAAGTTTCAGATTGTCCGTCGTACAGGGGAGATGCTGCCAAAATTTCTTCGGACAGGGACTCCTCTGGGGCATGACAGATATCAGTGCATCAATACAAGTCTAAACGTTAAATACCAAACATACAGTAATCAGGTTTTGATGAATGACAAAATAAGTTAAGTTAGGTTTATTATGATCTAACAATGTAACAAAGTGTGCAGGAGAAGTCCAGATAGGTTAACGGGCTGACCGAATATCTGGCAAGAAATCCAACTATGTCGACGAGCTGATCGGATAGTCGGTACGAAGTCTAGATAGATCGATGGGCTGACCGGATATCTGGTGCGAAGTCCAGCTAGGTCAACGGGTCGACCGTATAGTTGGCACGAAGTCTAGACAGGTCGACAGGCTGACCGGATGTCTGGCAAAATGGTAAGTTAAGGTAAGTCACTAGAGGGGAGTGACTTGGTGAGGACGCATTTCCGTTTGAGGAAACAGTAGGCGTCGATCCAACTTAGATCTATTTCAAAAATCTAAGTTGAGATCTTGACTAGATTCTAGTCTCAAGAAGACAGAATCTAATTACTGCTCTATTTTTATAATTGTGCTAACTTTTGTTTTGCAGGGTAGTATAATGTTTATTGCCTCAGATGAATCTAATTCTTTTTTTGCAGGAAAAAGCTTTGCTGGAAAAAGTGGTCCGGGCGCCCGGAAGGGATCTGGGTGCCCAGAACTGGTCTGGGTGCCCGGAATGCAAAAGTTTATCTCATCGTAAAAATGGAGCTAGCTAATTGGCTGGGTCGACATCATAGTCTAGGTGCCCGGAAGGGATTCGGGCGCTCGGAGCTACTTATATAAGAAGCCTTCTGCCAGAGCATGAAACATAACTTTCTACCACGATTGCTCTATTGTGCACTGCTCCAAAGACACTTCTGCGACGCTGCGAAGCACCTCTGACAACCTGTGACTCAGTTTTAATTTCTTTGTTGTCTGTAATTTAGTTTTATAATTCTTGTACTAATCTTGTAACTTTTTTCACGAACTATTATTGGATTGTCCAACGAAAGCACTTGACGAGTGCGAGCCTTGAAGTAGGAGTCAATGAAAGCTCCAAACTAAGTAAAAAGGAAAGATCTTAAAAGCTCTCTTTTGAAGTAGGAGTCGATGAAAGCTCCAAATCTCTCTTTTATTCCTTTGTAGAAAGCTATAAAAGGAAAGATCTTAAAATTTAAAACTCTCTTTTAAAACTAACATAAAAGGAAAGTTTTTAACAAAATAAAAACTCCCTTTTATTTCCTTTTATGACCGATCTAAAAAAGGAAAGTTTTATATTAAAATCATCCTTTTAAATCCTTTTTATGGATCTCTATTGATCCGGTAGTAGGAACAGGGGACCCCACCCTGTGGAGTCAACGCCACGTAGAAGTCACAGTGACAGTTGTCCATCCGGAGAGGGTCGGGTCCGACCGGACGACAGGGCCGGGTCCAACCGGGCGGCAGGCCGACCGTCCGGTGGAATCGAACGTCCCGATCGGACGATAGTCGGCTGATGGTTAAAAGGCACCCTGTCGAAATCAGGGTTCCGGCGCACAGTGGAAAAGGTCGTGGTGCCGAGCGGACCTCACGCTCGGCCAAAGCCATAAGGTAACACTGCTAATAGTCTCCACAAAGTATATGATGGAAAATCTCCCCAAGTAAACCACCACATATGTCCGGCCGGATGTTGAGGTTGATGTCCGCCCGGACGCCAAATCTGGAGCAATGGGGAAAAGGACAGGAGACGTCTTTTTCTGACAGCAGGTATGTTTCACGTGTAGGCCATGCTCCAAATCCTATGACAGGGGATGTCACTGTCCCATCGAGGACATACCGAGACTGTAGCAGTATGGGTTAGGGAAGCTCACTGACAAGTCCTTACTAGGGTATGGGCCATGGACACGTGTACACCTCGGCAGGTGTACACTCACTTCTTCGCTGCCCTATATAAAGGCCCTCATTCTTCGCCGGAGGCATGCATTCTACGCGTTTTGAAGCCATTATTTATTCCTTGAGCTTCGCCTGACTTGAGCGTCGGAGGGTCACCGCCGGGAACCCCTTCCCGGCCCGACTTCTGTGCAGGTTCGTCGGAGCTTCGTGCCGCCGTCCGAAGATCCACACTAGCAGCCAGGAAGCGCCTCGTGCCCAGCGTCCATTGAATCAGCGTTCGGACAGGATCAATTTGGCGCCGTCTGTGGGAACGTTCCTGTATCCGAGCGGAAACAATGGACGAGGCTGGACGACAACACCTAGTGACGCTTTCGAACGAGGAACTCGACACTCTGATCGAGATAAGGGCCGCCAAGCTTGTGGAGCAAAAACAGAAGGCAACAGCCGAGCGGCCAGAGCAGCAAGCCACGTCAGCATCGGGTGGCCGAGCGGAAGCACCACCTGCGACAGTACCATTCCATCGGGCTCTCTTCCGCACTCCTGAAGCCGTAGCAACTAATCGAGAACGGGGATCATCTTCGGATGAAATACCGAAACGAGACAACAGAAAAGGGAAAGCCCCCCGAGCGGACGCTTCTCCCGAGCGGATCAATCGCCAATTTTCGGAGGCTATTCTACAAGACCCTCTGCCCAAGCACTATGTGCCTCCGACGATCGGTGAGTACAATGGGATAATCGACCCGGATGATCATCTGGGTAAGTTCGATAACACAGCCACTCTCCATCAATACACAGATGGAGTAAAGTGCCGAGTTTTTCTTACCACTCTCTCGGGATCGGTTCAACGGTGGTTTCGAAGGTTGCCGGACGGATCTATCACGAGTAAGGACTTCCGAACGACCTTCCTCCACCATTTCGCAAGCAGCCGACGCTACCAGAAAACGAGCGTGAGCCTGTTCGCCATCAAGCAAGAAGCCCGTGAATCGCTCCGAGCTTACATCCAACGATTCAACAAAGTGGCGATGGATATTCCAACGGCCACTTCGGAAACCATGATGAACGCCTTCACACAAGGCCTAGTGGATAGGGATTTCTTCCGCTCGCTAGTTCGGAAGCCGCCTCAAGATTATGACCATATGCTGCACCGAGCCAACGAGTACATCAATGTGGAGGAGGCCCAAGCAGCTCGAAGAAAGGAAGCTCCGGCTGATCGGGCTCGACCTGCCGAACGGAAGCCCCCCACCACTCAACCACCAAGAGGACCGAGGGCTGAAGCAATCCGCTCCCCTCATGTGAGGTCCCACGTGCAAGAGGTAGCTACCGCCCGGCCAAAGCCAAAGAAGAGATGGACCCCGATGTTCTGCTCCTTCCACCGGACAGATACACACAACACAAGGGATTGCCGAAGTCTTCCCTTCGCGACTCATCCCGTGCCCCGGAATGCCGGACGGCGGTCTCCATCAGTCGACTCGACCGACCGCTCGGGAAGAGGAAAATAGAAGCAATACTTCCCGAGGCGAGATCAACGTTATTGCTGGCGGGCCAACCGGAGGAGACTCCAACCGAGCTAGAAAGGCGAGCGTCCGGCAGCTCCAGATTCATGCGGTTGGCTGTAGCCAGGAACGAGCGGAAGGACCCGAAATTAGTTTCGCGCCCAGGGACTTGGAAGGAGTTGAAGTGCCCCACGACGACGCTCTGCTCATCAAAGCGGTAATAGCGAATTATACTATCCACTGCGTTTTTGTAGATACAGGAAGCTCGGTCAACATCATCTTCAGGAAAGCATTCGATCAGTTGCAAATTGATCGAGCCGAGCTGTTACCCATGACAACTCCGCTCTATGGGTTCACTGGTAACGAAGTTCAGCCGGTCGGACAGATCCGGCTGGCTACCTCGCTGGGAGAAGAGCCGCTCAGGAGGACCAGGACAACAAACTTCGTGGTGGTCGATTCTCCCTCATCCTACAACGTTATTTTGGGACGACCGGCTCTCAGCAAATTCTGAGCGGTCGTCTCAACCTTCCACCAGAGGATCAAGTTCCCCGTAGAGGACAAAGTGGGAGAAGTACGGGGAGATCAGCTAGCAGCTCGGCGATGCTACATCGAGATGGTCCGAGCAGAGGCCTGTTCCGCTCGGAAGGCGCCCCGGATCGAGGTAAACGCCATCACCGAAAAGCCACCCTCTTTAATTTATGAAGAAAAAGAGGAAGTGCAGATTCACCCGACCCGATCGGAGGCCACAACCTTTATAGCGTCCGATCTGGAAGAGAATCAGAAATAAGAATTGATCCAAAGCCTCCGAAGAAATCATGATGTCTTCGTCTGGTCGACACATGAGCTGCCCGGATTTTCACCAAGTATAGCGTAGCATGAACTACACGTCCGACCGGACGCACGGCCCGTGAAGCAGAGAAAAAGAGATTTCAGCGCCGAGCAGAATGCTATCATCCGAGCGGAGGTGGAGAAACTCTTGGAGGCCGGCCATATCCGCGAGGTACAGTTCCCGAGCTGGTTGGCTAACGTAGTATTAGTCTCCAAGCTGGGCAACAAGTGGAGAGTATGCATAGATTTTCGGGATCTCAACAAAGCTTGCCCGAAAGACTTTTATCCTCTGCCTCTGATAGATCAGCTGGTGGACTCTACGGCCGGCTGTGAATTAATCTATATGCTCGACGCTTACCAGGGCTATCACCAAGTGTCGCTCGCCCGTGAAGATCAAGAAAAGGTCAGCTTCGTGACGGCCGATAGCACTTATTGCTATAATGTAATGCCGTTTGGATTGAAGAATGCGGGGGCCACATATCAGCGCTTGATGAATAAAGTGTTCAGAGAGCAGATCGGACGGAATCTAGAAGTTTATGTGGATGACATTCTCATTAAGTCCGTCCGAGCGGCCGATCTCTTCAAGGACATGGAGGAAACCTTCCGAACGCTGCGCAAATATGGAGTCAAGTTAAATCCCCAGAAGTGCCTGTTCGGAGCAAAAGGAGGGCGCTTTCTGGGGTACATAGTGACCGAGCGGGGCATCGAAGCAAATCCCAGCAAGGTGAAAGCTCTACAAGATATGCCGCCTCCAAGAAATACAAGGGAAGTGCAGCGTTTGACCGGTCGGATAACCGCTCTGTCCCGGTTCATCTCCAAAACCGCCGACCGGAGCCTTCCATTTTTCAAGATCTTACGCAAGGCTACAAAATTTCACTGGGACGAAGAATGCGACCGGGAGTTCGAAGATTTAAAGACATATCTGAATTTGCTCCCGGTATTAGCCAAGCCGACTATTGGCGAGCCGCTCTGTATTTATCTATCCTCGACCGAGCAGGCAATTGGCTCGGCACTGGTGAGGGCGAGCGGAGAAGAGCCTGTGTATTTCCTTAGTCACATTTTAAAGGATGATGAATCTCGCTACACTGGGCTCGAAAAGCTAGCTTTTTCTCTGGTCCTCGCTGCTCGGCACCTTCGTCCATATTTCCTAGCGCATACTATCATTGTCAAAACCAACAGCCCGCTCAGACGTGTTCTGCTAAATCCAGAGGCATCTGGACGATTCATCAAATGGACGACGGAGTTAAGTGAATTTGATATCCAATACCAGCCCCGCTCGGCGATAAAAGCCCAATCCTTGGCCGATTGTGACTGAGGTGCAAAGGTCGGAGCCAGAAGCTATGTGGAGAATATATGTGGATGGGTCGTCCACTCGGCTCGGGAGCGGGATTGGGATATTGTTACTCTCCCCTCAAGAAGAGAAGATGCACTTATCCGTCCGGCTGGATTATAAAACTACCAACAATGAAGCAGAGTATGAGACCCTCATAGCCGGCTTGCAGGCAGCTTGGCATGTGGGAGCCGGTCGGGTAATGCTACACTCGGATTCGCAGTTGGCCGCTCAGCAGCTCTCTGGTACCTTCGAAATCAATAGTGCTCGGCTCAAGCTCTACGCTGAAGCCTTCGAGAAGCTCAAAGCTGACTTTAAAGAAGTTATTGTCCAGAAGATACCCAGAGCAGAAAATCAAGTAGCCGATGAGTTAGCCAAGCTCGCGAGCTCAATAACGCCGGTCGCCGTTCAGCAATCAATTGAAAAAGTACTGTTGGTGGCGCACGTCGATCGGATGGAAGGCCTCACATTTCCTAACGACTGGCGGACACCCATCATAGAGTTCCTCCACTCGGGAGCCACGCCGTCCGACTGGAACGAAACCCAGCTGTTAAGAAGGAGGGTCGGTCGGTTCACACTCATCGGCGATCAGCTTTACAAAAAGGCTTTCTCACGCCCGCTGTTGAAATGCGTGAGCTCGGAAGACTCGGCTTACATCCTCCAAGAGGTACATCAAGGATCGTGCGGAGGACATCCGGGCGGACGATTGTTGGCCAAGAAGATCCTCTTGGCCGGGTACTTTTGGCCAAGTTTACAAGCAGACGCCGCTCGGACAGTATCTGCGTGCCTTTCGTGCCAGAAGTATCACAACTTCTCCCATCGACCGGCAGAGGAAATGAAGGCATCGACCGTTTCATGTCCGTTCGATCAATGGGGAATGGATATTGTCGGTCCATTTCCGATGGCGACCGGGAACGGAAATTTCTGCTAGTGGCGGTGGATTATTTTTCCAAGTGGGTGGAGGCCGAGCCGCTAGCCAAGATCACCGAACAGATGGTCAAAAAATTTATCTGGCAACACATCATCTGTCGGTTCGGCATCCCTCGCCGATTGGTTTCCGATAATGGGCGGCAATTCACAGGGAAGATGCTAGAGGATTGGTGCAAAAGCTACGGCATCGAGCAACACTTCACGTCCGTGGCTTATCCCCAGAGCAACGGTCATGCCGAAGTAACCAATCGGGGAATTCTTCGCATTCTGCGCGCCCGGCTCGACCATTTGGGAGGAAGTTGGCCGGATGAAGTGCCGGACGTCTTATGGGCCATCCGAACGACGCCGAAGGAAGGGACGGGTGTCACGCCGTTCCATTTGGTGTACGGTGGCGAGGCGGTCATTCCGGTCGAAGTCGGCGTCGAATCCGCTAGGATCCAACATTACGATGAGGACAATGCCGAGCGGAGGAACATGGAGCTGGATCTGGTCGAAGAAGAAAGAGCCAAGGCGTTCGTCC
Source organism: Zingiber officinale (assembly GCF_018446385.1). Classification (NCBI taxonomy): domain Eukaryota; kingdom Viridiplantae; phylum Streptophyta; class Magnoliopsida; order Zingiberales; family Zingiberaceae; genus Zingiber; species Zingiber officinale. The sequence goes on from NC_055992.1 coordinate 75,738,724, forward strand.
GACTGATGGCGTACCGGCAACGGATGAAACAAAGTTACAACCGCCGTGTAATCCCCAGATCATTCCAAGTCGGCGATCTTGTCTGGAAGAAAGTCAAGCCGGTCAGCGACGTCGGCAAACTGGAGGCACTGTGGGAAAAGCTCCGCTCGGGCGCATATTATTTGGAGGATGAAGACGGGTGGCAGCTAGATCGACCGTGGACTGCAAATCATCTCCAGCCTTATCGAGCTGGATGAAAGGTGCACGAATGTAACTCATTTTTGTGTATATTCTAGTAGCTCGTGTCCTTGTAATGCAGGAAGCAAAATTAATTCAAAGGATGGTCACGGGTTACGCCGATCGACAATATCTAAGTTAGCCGTGAAGACCGTCGAGCTCCGACGTTAAATATCGAGAGACGAGCCGGCGTCTATAAATCATCCGAGCGGAAGACCGTCGAGCTCTGACGTTAAATATCGAGAGACGAGCCGGCGTCTATAAATCATCCGAGCGGAAGACCGTCGAGCTCCGACGTTAAATATCGAGAGACGAGCCGGCGTCTATAAATCATCCGAGCGGAAGACCGTCGAGCTCCGACGTTAAATATCGAGAGACGAGCCGGCGTCTATAAACCATCCGAGCGGAAGACCGTCGAGCTCCGACGTTAAATATCGAGAGACGAGCCGGCGTCTATAAATCATCCGAGCGGAAGACCGTCGAGCTCCGACGTTAAATATCGAGAGACGAGCCGGCGTCTATAAAACGTCCGAGCGGAAGACCGTCGAGCTCCGACGTTAAATATCGAGAGACGAGCCGGCGTCTATAAACGTCCGAGCGGAAGACCGTCGAGCTCCGACGTTAAATATCGAGAGACGAGCCAGCGTCTATAAAACGTCCGAGCGGAAGACCGTTGAGCTCCGACGTTAAATATCGAGAGATGAGCCGGCGTCTATAAAACGTCCGAGCGGAATACCGTCGAGCTCCGACGTTAAATATCGAGAGACGAGCCGGCGTCTATAAACCCACCGAGTGGATTAAAGCATCTAATGTCCCGAGGCACGCGATTTCGATGCCGTTCGATCGTCTATACACGCTTCGAGCAGCCCAGTATCCAAAACTACTTGGCATTTGGTAAATGAGCTATGCCCGCAAAGAACGTGATGTATTTTGCCGAGCGAGGAGATCACGGCGATCACTTTGTTAAGATCCCTTATGGGAGAGCGCACGAAATAATTATGGGCGAGCGGATAAACACACATCTCGGTTATGAAAGGAGACAGCAAATACAAGGAAAACATTGCATTAAAGTTAAAGTTGTAAGCCGAGCGGCCCAATTACACAAAAAAAGAAAAAGATGATATCCTGGCGAGTGGCCGAAATACAGGAAGCTACTCAATATAATCGTAAAGGTCCCTGGGAATGTTATTCAGGAGCGCCACCTGATCGTCGGCCGGAATAGCAGCAGACTCCGGAAGAAGACCCTTCGACTTTAGATAAGTGGTGGTGGCGGTCATAGCCAAGTCGAAGGCTGTGTACATCCGCTTTCATATCTTCTCTGAGAATTCGGGCGAGCGGATGTAGCTCTGTCTTAAGGCCGCGACTCGACTCGGCTCGGCATCTTGATATTCTTTGAACGCCGCCTGGGAGCCAGTAAGAGCCTCATTCAGATTCTGAATCTTGGCTGCGTCGGCCGAGCGGCCGGCCTTCTCCCGGTCAAGCTGCTCTGTTAATTCCTTTATCTTCAGCTCCAGGCCCCGAGCCTCAACGTTCTTCTTCTCCAGATCGGAGATAGCAGTATTCTTCCGAGTGGTGGCCAGAGTTATTTTTGTTTCAAGCGACTTGACTTGCCGCTCGGACTCGGCCAGGGCATGGGCCTGGTCGGCTGTCTTCTTCTCCTCGGTCGCCAGAAGAGTTTGAGCTTTCTTCAGCTCCTTTTGCAGCTCAGAATAGGAAGGGCCCTGAAGGCCGGACGGACCAACTGCGGCCTTCAGTTGTCGCAGCTCTTCATCCACCAAGGCCAAGCGGTTGGAAACCGCAATTTCCTCCACCCATCTCTGGCAAACGAAAATTATAATTATTATCGGCCGATCGGAAGGAATGCATACAAAGCTTGGAAGCATAAATTTACCCCAGTGTCCTCCCGCATGTGGCTATTGGCTAAATTTCCAAGGGGTATCAGCGTTGTGCGTGCCCGAGCATCGGCCCACATCTCAGCCAGGGGCCCTTTCAAGGTGATGGTGTGCTCGGGCGCAGATGGACGGTCGGCTTCTGGAAGCAGCTCTTTAGTCGGTAGATGAAGAGTGACCCGAATCGTGCGGCCATGACCGGGGGTCGTCCGACCGACAGTCGGAAGGGGATCAGAAGCCGGCGTAGAAAACTGGGAATGAATGGTCGAGCGCTGGGTTGAATGGCGAGTGGGCGGAAGGGTGCTGATTGGAATAGCCTCCACTGGAGCAGCTGGTTCGTCCCAATCCGAAGGCGTCCGGTCGGACGAGATAGTTTCGGTCTCTGGCGCTTTGCCCCGAGAAGTTGCAGTGACCCGCTCGGAGGGTAGGACAGCTGAGGTAGCCGAGCGTAGGGGAGTCTCCACTCGGCGCCTCTTTTGTAAGGGCTGCTCCTCCTCCCGAGCGGAACCTTCCTCGGGGGCAGTTTGTTCTCTTGAGGGGGTGGCGCCGCTAGCCACATTTTGTTGGGAAGCTTGAGCGGCCGACTCAGCTTGAGTTCCGCTCTCTCCTTCATGGGATCCGACCGGCTGGATACCCAGTGCTTCCATCTCCTTGGCGGCCGCGGCCTCTAGCGCCGCCGCCTTTCTCTTCAAAACACCGGCCATGACCGAATCCATGACGATGTCCGCTGCAGGAGAAAGAAAAGAAATCAGTTAGCAATTAAAGCAAATGCCCAAGCAAAGTCCTTACCGAAGCCGGTCGGAAGAGGAGTCCGTATAGGACTCAGCCCGAAGATGTACATCACTCCCTCGTGGAGAAGTTTGTTGATGTCAAGTCGCAGACCGGCCAGTATATTTGCAGCGTGGAGATAGTCCGGTCGGGTCTTGAACTTCTTCAACTCGGGAGTGGGGGGTAGGCTGACTTGCCATTGGGTCGGGAAGTTGGCCCGAGTGGGCATGCGGATGTAGAAAAAATAATCCTTCCAATGTTTATTGGAAGTAGGAAGCTTGTTGAAGAAAACCAAGCCGGGTCGAGCTTGGAACATGAAGGTGCCCGGCTCAGCTTGCTTAGGGTAGTAGAAATAAAAAAAGACCTCCGGTCGGAGGGGGATGTTGTGAATCTTGAACAAAACAACTACGCCGCAAAGGAGACGGAAGGTGTTGGGTACTAAACTGCCGAGCGGCACACCAAAATAGTTACAAACATCTATGATGAAAGGATGTACAGGAAAACGAAGACCGGCGGTAAACTGGTCTCGGAAGACACAGAAAGCTCCGCGCGGCGGCCTGTAAGGCCGGGCGGAAGGACCAGCTAAGCGAACTTCAAAATCCTCTGGGATTTCGAAATTGTCTGTCAAAATATCGAAGTCCCGCTGTTCGAATCGGGACTGCATGGTGGTGTACCATGGGCCGAGCGACTGATCTTCGGGATTGGAAGAACTAGCCATGGGCCGATCGGAAGGAGTCAAAAGGCAAGAAGGCAGAAGAAAAACACCAGAAAATGAAAGGAAGTTTCAAGGATCGAAACTGAGGAAGAAATGCGGAGGAAACACCGGGAAGGAGGGAGGAAAGATATAAAACCTTGCTGCGAGGAAAGGGATCAAGGGAAAGGCGCCGGAGAGCGTCGGAGAGCAGAAACAGGATCGCCGGAGCTCTAAAGCGCAGGGGGCAGTGGTCGAGATCGCGGAGGCAAGTGAGGGGATAGAAGAGAACAAAGAATTTATAGGGTGAAGGCCGGACGGCCTCCATCGTTGGATCCAGGTCACGGGAATCCAAGCATGCATCGAGCCGTCTATTTCGAATCGCGTCGATCACATCAAAACACCATGCCACCGCCGTCGTACGCCGATGGCATTGCTCCACGTGGCATTCAATCATTCGGAGCATTTAATGAAAGCATGCTCGACCTTAATGTCGAAGATTGGCGCAGAACACAAGGAGATCCGGTGAACGCCATTGTGGATTCGCTCAAGGCTACCTCTATGGTCGGCCGAGCGGGAGATACAAGCACGGAGGAACCGCTCGGCTAGATTCTTAGTCCAGTCAGTCGGACTGTTCGCCTCCTTCGACTAGACTTGAAGGGAAGGCAAGTGATCCGGTAGTAGGAACAGGGGACCCCACCCTGTGGAGTCAACGCCACGTAGAAGTCACAGTGGCAGTTGTCCATCCGGAGAGGGTCGGGTCCGACCGGACGACAGGGCCGGGTCCGACCGGGCGGCAGGCCGACCGTCCGGTGGAATCGAACGTCCCGATCGGACGATAGTCGGCTGATGGTTAAAAGGCAGCCTGTCGAAATCAGGGTTCCGACGCTCAGTGGAAAAGGTCGTGGTGCCGAGCGGACCTCACGCTCGGCCAAAGCAATAAGGTAACACTGCTAATAGTCTCCACAAAGTATATGATGGAAAATCTCCCCAAGTAAACCACCACATATGTCCGGCCGGATGTTGAGGTTGATGTCCGCCCGGACGCCAGATCTGGAGCAATGGGGAAAAGGACAGGGGACGTCTTTTTCTGACAGCAGGTATGTTTCACGTGTAGGCCATGCTCCAAATCCTGTGATAGGGGATTTCGCTGTCCCATCGAGGACATGCCGAGACTGTAGCAGTATGGGTTAGGGAAGCTCACTGACAAGTCCTTACTAGGGTATGGGCCATGGACACGTGTACACCTCGGCAGGTGTACACTCACTTCTTCGCTGCCCTATATAAAGGGCCTCATTCTTCGCCGGAGGCATGCATTCTACGCGTTTTGAAGCCATTATTTATTCCTTGAGCTTCGCCTGACTTGAGCGTCGGAGGGTCGCCGCCGGGAACCCCTTCCCGGCCCGACTTCTGTGCAGGTTCGTCGGAGCTTCATGCTGCCGTCCGAAGATCTACACTAGCAGCTAGGAAGCGCCTCGTGCCCAGCGTCCATTGAATCAGCGTTCGGACAGGATCATCTATAAAAGAAAAGATTTTTCACAAAATAAAACTTCCTTCTTAATCATGGTGTGGTCGGCCCCTTGCTTGGGCACCAAACAAGGCTTGGCCAGCCCTAGCTTGGGCTCCAAGCTTAGCTTGGCCGACCCCTTGCTTGGTCTCCAAGCAAAGCTTGGCCGACCCTAGCTTGAGCCTTAAGAAGCTAGGCTTTGGTGGATATAAGGCTTTATATAAGAGGCTACAATAGAGACGTAGAGGAGGAATTGATTTTGGTCTCCCGATGAGCTTGAGCTTCCCGTGTTCGCCCCGAACAGCCAACTCAAGTTCATCAATATTAACTCATACCATTAAAGAGTTATTATTGCACTACCGCACCAATCCTATATTACAATATGTGTTCCTTCTTATCATGAGTATGTTAGTCTCCCTGTGTTTAAGATATTGAATGCCCACTAATTAAATGAGTTACTGACAACTCACTTAATTAATATCTAGCTCCAAGAGTAGTACCACTCAACCTTATCATCATGTCGGACTAAGTCCACCTGCAGGGTTTATATGACAATCCTTATGAGCTTCTCAAGGGGACATCATCAACCTAGATTACTAGGACACAATTTCATTCTATAATCAACAACACACCATATAATAATATCATTTCTTAACTTATCGGGCCTATTGATTTAACGAGCTAAATCACACCTTTTGATAAATTAAAGAAATAAATATTAAGTATACGTGCTTGTTATTATATCATGATTAAGAGTACACACTTCCATAATAATAGAGGTTTTGTTCTTTTATATAGTTAGTATAAAAAGAAACTACCTCAAATGGTCCTACTCAATACACTCATAGTGTATTAGTGTAATTTATTAGTCAAGATAAACTAATACCTAATTACACTACAACCACTCCAATGGTTTGTCCCATTCCATCTTTGTTGTGAGCTACTATTTATAATTTATAAGGAACTGATAACATGATCTTCTGTGTGTCTCCTCACACCATGTTATCTACAATATAAATTAAATGGACAACTACACTTAGCATAAATGTAGAGATTTGACCAATGTGATTCTTATTTCAAAATAAATATTTACAAAAGCTAGACTTTTAGTATACATCCTAACAACAGCCTCCTTCGACTAGACTTGAGGGAAAGGATTGTGATGTGGTGATAAATGGGGGCCCACCAAGTGAGGAGATAGCGCCAACGTGAAGGTCAAAGTCGGTCAATGCTTAAGAACCAATAGGCTCACCAAAGGTGGCCCGAGCGGAGGTCTATTGTAGTTGTCGATCGAGCATGAAGTGTTAGATCGACAAGTGGCGTGTCCGAGTTGAACGTCCGTATAGCTAAGAGCACTATGGCAAGAACGTCAGAGGTTCATCACGAAGCGGAGGATCGCTAAGGCGACCAGAGCGCTGGTCCGGTCGGGCGAAAACAATTAATTGAGCCAAGGGATTATAGAGAAGATCGGCTGAGGTCGACAAGGCGGGGATGCCCGATGAGTGGCTCCCTCGCTCGGCCAAACAGTGGGACCCCTTTCATATCTCTTAATATTCCTTTAGGAGATAATGCCGCTGACAATGAGGCATGGTCAATATGCGGATCTACGATGGAAGTCTCTACTGTCTCATCAGGGATTTGCATGCCCTGTTAAGGTATGGTGTCAGAGACACTTTCTTGACAGGTCCTTTCATAGGATGGTTGGGGAAACATGCCCGCACCTTGAGGTGCATGCACATCGCTGATTGGGGTGCTATATATGTTAGGACCGATTATGTAGCTAGAGGGGGGTGAATAGCTCGTCGCGCTCCTCGTGCTCTTCGTTGCTTGTTTCTTTAATGATATGCAGCGGAAATACAATAAACAAATCATACAATGCTAACTCGAGGATTTACTTAGTATCCACCTCACAAGAGGTGACTAATCCAAGGATCCACACACTCACGCACCATCCACTAATAAAACACTCCTTTTCGGTAACTACCGAAGGCGGATAAGCCCTACAATACTCTCAATACAACAATAAAGCAAGGGAAGACAAATACAAGAAATATCTTACAAGATATGCAATGAAAGTCCTAACCCTAGTTTCTTCTTCTTGTTGTAGTCACGCCTCTTGACTTGGATGTCTCTCCAAGATCCTTCAAGAACTGGCGGTGAGAGTGGAAAAACGCTGTGGAGAAGCTGCTGTGAAGATCGGAGCTGAACAGTGTAAGGGTTGGCGAAGAAAGAGCTCGACAACGACTTTAATCGACGCCAACGGTCGGATCCCGATCAATTGGATTGCTCCCAATTGATCGGGGAGGCTTTGGATCGATCGACTTATCGATCCAGAGCGCCTCTGTACTCTCGGGAATTACCTGGATTGATCGGCTGATCGATCCAGCCTTTATCGCGTAAGATCGCGACTCCCAATCGATCACCCGATCGATTGGGGGCTCTGGATCGATCGACCGATCGATCCAGAGTTCTTCTGTTCGCGCGACACTTCTCCCTAATCGATCCACTGATCGATTGGGAGAAAGCTTATCGCGGGGACTCACCCAATCGATCAGCCGATAGATTGGGCATGTGCCAATCGATTGGCTGATCGATCCAGCTTCTTGTTTTTGCCCAAAAACAAGTCCAAAGTCCCTAAACCAACATCTGGTCAACCATGACCTGTTGGTTCATTATACCTAGCATCCGGTCACCCTTGACCTACTAGAACTCGCTCACCAAGTGTCCAGCCAATCCCTTTGACCCACTTGAACTTCCAAACACCAGATGTCTGGTCAACCTTGACCCATCTAGATTCCTCGTGCCAAGTATTCGGTCAATCCCTTTGACCTACTTGGACTTCCCAACACCAGATATCCGATCATCCTTGATCCATCTGGATTTCCTCGTGCCTGGCTTCATTCACCAGGACTTTCCCAATTGCCTGGCTTCACTCACCAGGACTTCCTTCTGCCTAGCTTCACTCACTAGGTCTTTCACCTGGCTTCACTCACCGGGATTTCCCTTCTGCCTAGCTTCACTCACTAGGTCTTTCACCTGGCTTCACTCATCAGGATTTCTCTTCTGCCTAGCTTCACTCACTAGGTCTTTCACCTGGCTTCACTCACCAGGATTTCCTTCTGCCTAGCTTCACTCACTAGGTCTTTCACCTAGTTTCACTCACTAGGACTTTCCAGCTGCCCGACTTTACTCACCGGGACTTTCACCTAGCTTCACTCGCTAGAATTTTCCAGTCAAGTATCCAGTCAACCTTGACCTACTTGACTCTCCTTCACAATCTCACCACTTGAACAATTGCACCTGCAATCTCCATGTCTTGTCTCCATGTATTGTCAAACATTGAAACCCAAACATCAAGACTCGAGCTTGAACCAATTCAAGCTCAGTCAACCAGGTCAACCTTGACCTAGAGAATATTGCACCAACAATATAAAGAGGGGTCCATACATCGGTGGAGGTACGCGCTATTCACTATTCACGCTTGTGTTTACTGTTACGTCACTTTCTTCCATTTTTCCGATGACTGACTTGAGCATCGGAAGGCCAACACCGGGGACCCCTTCTTGGCCAGACATTGACATTTCTTGTATTGTAGAGTGGAGCGAGATCTGCACGCATTCAACCCAGAGGCCACATCCCCAGCTAATATTCTTCAATATTTTCGGATAAGAACATAATGTTAAAATGAATGTGAGATAATGAATATGTTAATATAATGCGTATGTGACATGTGAATTATTATAAGTGTTAATGTTAAAATGAAGATAAGAGAATAAATATTTTAATATAATATGTATGTAACATGTGAACCCTATACTTTCTAATGAGATGATTGATGTTATAATATCCATCAATACTAACACTCTTTTACTACTAGATTGATTAATTAATTAATTATTCTAACATATAATTTAACATAACATTTAATATTTTATCATATTCTTTTTTTGTTATTTCAAATCATAGGACTTCTTTATTTTTTTGGTTTTTTTTTCACTGTTAAATAATAATATGGTTAAATTGTTAAAAAAAAAAAGTTTAGAAGTTTTAAAATTATTTTTAGCATACAATTTTAGATTTGATTAGCCAACACTTTGAAATCTACTTTCTATCAAGGAAGGAAATTGGCGATTGCCAGTGCCATTGGTTTATTATCCCAAACGGTTAAGAGCACTTTCTAGAAAATTTTTTTTTTTTAAAAAAGAAGTGGAAATCAATTAAAAACGGTTGGGCTCTAGTAAGCGGTCAGTCACAATCACGCCCTCCCACGCCGCCGCCATGGCTCTCAGCCTCTCCGCTCGCCTCCCTTCGTGCTCATCCTCTGTATTTGAGAAAGCCCACAAGGTAACAACGCAGCCTCCAATCCTACCTTTCCCGTCCAATCTCGCCGCTTGTGGATGCACTTTGCTACCGGCTTCCATGGGCGTCGCCCGCCGAAGGAGGCAGGTGGTTGGGGCGGTGGAGGAGCAACACAACCAAACCTCAGTCTTGGCCCAAAAACAGTCTCCTTCTTATTCTTCTTCCAAGCTGGTGCTCGTCATCGGTGCCTCTGGTGGAGTTGGTAAGCCCCTCTCATTCTCCTAATATTTCTACATTATCTGATGGATTACATAAAGTTTCGTAAGTCTTATTTATCAACCTTTCTATTTTAAATTATTCTCCATTTGTTTTCCATATGCTCAATAAATCAATGTAGTTATCAACTCCTGTTGTTTTAGTTTTTGAAAATTCTTTTAAGTTGAAAGAAATTTTACTTATTTTGTAAAGAAATAATATGGTGCCTCTCTACCAACCAATTTTAATTTTTGGCAATCTCTTTAATATGTTGGAAGATAGCATGAAGATTTATTTTGCAGGCTATTATGTAAAATGTGTCAATAGAATTGGAATCAATCGAGCAAAATAGAATTCAAGTTAATTTCAATTAATTATATTTGACAATGAATTATAAATAATTTTTATAGATGTAATGTTATATGGTCTATTAGGCTTCTCATGGATATTGATCCTGTCGGGAAGCTGAGAAGACGAACCTGTCGGAATGATGTGTCTGGAAGGTTGACCGCATCCCCATGACCCGGATGGTGATCTGTCTCCTGTGTTGACCAAGTCGTCCGATATCTTCTGGTCAACAACATCTGCAACCGGTGATCGGGTTCCCCCCGATCCCTGATACCTCAGTGCTCGAGGTAAGTCCCGCGAATATATAAGCATCCACATAATAATAGGACAACAAAATAGTTACAAAATGAATACAAAGACGTACTCTGGCCCCAGGGGGGCGCCCTCGGATAGGTGGATGAGCTGATCGGGATACTGATCGAGTCGTCGCGGCTCTGAATAGTAGATAAACGTCCGCTTGGTGAGTAGCTGGCTCCAGTGGCTCGGAGTCGGACGTGATATGGATCTGTATGATGATGCACTGTCCGACTACAACCTTAGCTCGCAGGCCGAAACACAACCGCGACACGAAGGCCAAACACTCTACCGGCTCGCAGACCGGGATACAATAGTGGCACGAAGGCCGAATACACTCTCGGCTTGCAGGCCGGAAGATAGGCATAACACGATACTTGAGCCCTCCGCTGATGGATACTCGGAGGGTGACAGCGGCTGTAGCGATGGTTGCTGGAGGCGACAGCGCTTTGCCGGAAGTGACTACTGTTGAGGGCGGTCGCGGCAACTACGGGAGGTGACAATGCTGCTCCTTGGCGGCGTTGGCGCCGGAGGAAGGAGGAGGAAACGACTATGCCATATATCTGGTGAGGGAGAAGGAGGTGGCGCGTCTCCCTCGCGGCGGCGGCATGTCTCAGCCGACTGTGGCCCAGATCGAGAATGAAGAGAAGGGTGAGAAGAGCAAAGACAATCCCTATCGGGCAGATGGTGATCAGTGCCGGAGAGGATGAGGAGGAGAGGTGTCGAGGGGAGTGCACAAGATAGTGGCGCTGGCGTGCGAGAGATCCCAGTGTCCAGAGGAGCAGGAGGAGGAAGGAGAGTCTGGCGGCGGGGACGAGAGCGAAGCATTGCCGGCATCGAACAGTGCTGGCATTGGAGAAGGCCAAGGTAGCCTCTCCTGCCCGGTCTCCCTGGCGGCAACCACCCACAACCACGAAAAAAACCCCCTCTTGGCTGCTACAGTGCCTCCACTTAAAAAGCCAAAACCTAATTGAGGGCAAATCTCCAAAATACCCTTCCTCTTTTCCCTTAATTACCTTTTGCCCCCTCACATATCCGGATCACAAGCCTCCCCCTCAAGTCTAGTCGAAGGAGGCGCAAGTCCGACTGACTGGACAATCCATCGCAAAGGGCTGAACCGCTCTCGATACCAAAGTCAAATTGTTGAACACAATGTACACTGCCATGCGGGCGGTCGTTATAACAACGGTGTCGCCTGAGATAGCAACGATGCCGAGCGGATCAAGTCGATAACCGGCCCGATGTCGAGCGAACGATAAACATCAAACGAGCAGCAAAACAACAGGCGAGTGACGAGTGTAAGGATAGTAGATCGAGCGACACGCTGGACAACGAGTAGACCGAGCGGACGAGCGATGCCTAGCCCGCGTCTGCGAAGATGCCAAATGGGTGATCAGAAGGATGTCGATCGGGTGGATAGATATCGGGCGGACGATGTTGAGCGTGCGACCTAGCTCAAGCGTTTGGCCGAACGGACGGTCAAGCGATACCGGTCGGATGGCTACGAGGGTGCTGACCGAGCAGCCCATAGGATATCGAACAGGCGATCATGAAATGTCGACCTGACAATCGAGTGGTACTGAATGGGATGATGCTGAATGGCCGCATCACCCGTGAGCTGATCGGAAGTGTAGACCGGGAATCAAAGACGCACAGAAGCGAAAGTCTTTAGCCGAGTGAGCATAGAGCCCGTGAGATATCCTGGTCCAAAACCAGTGGACACTTTGGTCCGTGGTCATTGTAGCTGGCTCGACCCCGAACAAGGGAGATATGAGATCCGATAAGCTGGTCCGCGACTAGTGAAGACTGCTCGACCCCGAACGAGGGAGATAGATGTCACTCGACCCCAAACGGGGGAGATAGAATATCCGAAGCTGGTCCGAGACCAGTGAAGACCGCTTGACCCCGAACGGGGGAGATAGATGTCACTCGACCCCGAACGGGGGAGATAGAATATCCGAAGCTGGTCCGAGACCAGTGAAGACCGCTTGACCCCGAACGGGGGAGATAGATGTCACTCGACCCCGAACGGGGAAGATAAAATATCCGAAGCTGGTCCGAGACCAGTGAAGGTCGCTCGACCCCGAACGGGGGAGATAGATGTCACTCGACCCCGAACGGGGGAGATAGAATATCCGAAGCTGGTCCGAGACCAGTGAAGACCGCTCGACCCCGAACGGGGGAGATAGATGTCACTCGACCCCGAACGGGGGAGATAGAATATCCGAAGCTGATCCGAGACTAGTGAAGGTCGCTCGACCCCGAACGGGGAAGATAGATGTCACTCGACCCCGAACGGGGGAGATAGAATATCCGAAGCTGGTCCGAGACCAGTGAAGACCGCTATACCCCGAACGGGGGAGATAGATGTCACTCGACCCCGAACCGGGGAGATAGAATATCCGAAGCTGGTCCGAGACCAGTGAAGACCGCTCGACCCCGAACGAGGGAGATAGATGTCACTCGACCCCGAACGGGGAGATAAAATATCCGAAGCTGGTCCATGAAGTGGTCTTCAAACCGGGGTTTTTATAGTCGCCGGTTCGACTCTGGAGTTTAACATCGCCGCTCGACGGTCTTCAAGCAGGGGTTTTTATAGTCGCCGGTTCGACTCTAGAGTTTAACGTCGCCGCTCGACGGTCTTCAAGCCGGGGTTTTTATAGTCGCCGGTTCGACTCTAGAGTTTAACGTCGCCGCTCGACGGTCTTCAAACATAACTCAAACCCGGCCGATCGGCACGGGGTCTTCGGCATCGAGCCCGTGGCTCGAATAATATACGTCCGGCCGATCGGCACGGGGTCTTCGGCATCGAGCCCGTGGCTCGGATAATATACGCCCAGCCGATCGGCACGGGGTCTTCGGCATCGAGCCCGGATAATATACGCTTGACCGACCGGCTCGGGGTCTTCGGCATCGAGCCCGTGGCTCGGATAATATACGCCTGGCCGATCGACACGAGGTCTTCGGCATCGAGCCCTTGGCTCGGATAATATACGCTCGGCCGACTGGCTCGGGGTCTTCGGCATCGAGCCCGTGGCTCGGATAATATACGCCCGGCCGATCGGCACGGGGTCTTCGGCATCGAGCCCTTGGCTCGGATAATATACGCCCGGCCGATCGGCACGGGGTCTTCGGCATCGAGCCCTTGGCTCGGATAATATACGCCCGGCCGATCGGCACGGGGTCTTCGGCATCGAGCCCTTGGCTCGGATAATATACGCCCGGCCGATCGGCACGGGGTCTTCGGCATCGAGCCCGTGGCTCGGATAATATACGCCCGGCCGATCGGCATGGGGTCTTCGGCATCGAGCCCGTGGCTCGGATAATATACGCCCGGTCGATCGGCACGGGGTCTTCGACATCAAGCCCGGATAATATACGCCGTGTCGACCGGCTCGGGGTCTTCGACATCGAGCCCGTGGCTCGGATAATATACGCCCGGCCGATCGACATGGGGTCTTCGGCATCGAGCCGGTGGCTCGGATAATATACGCCCGGCCGATTGGCTCGGGGTCTTCGGCATCGAGCCTGTGGCTCGGATAATATACGCCCAGCCGATCGGCACGGGGTCTTCGGCATCGAGCCCTTGGCTCGGATAATATACGCCCGGCCGATCGGCACGGGGTGTTCGGCATCGAGCCCGTGGCTCGGATAATATACGCCCGGCCGATCCACACGGGGTCTTCGACATTGAGCCCTTGGCTCGGATAATATACGCATGGCCGACTGGCTCGGGGTCTTCGGCATCGAGCCCATGGCTCGGATAATATATGCCCGGCCGATCGCCACGGGGTCTTCGGCATCGAGCCCTTGGCTCGGATAATATACGGCCGGCCGATCGGCACGGGGTGTTCGGCATCGAGCCCGTGGCTCGGATAATATACGCCTGGCCGATCGGCACGGGGTCTTCGGCATCGGGCCCGGATAATATACGCCGTGCCGACCGGCTCGGGGTCTTCGGCATCGAGCCCGTGGCTCGGATAATATACGCCCGGCCGATCGGCACGGGGTCTTCGGCATCGAGCCCTTGGCTCGGATAATATACGCCCGACCGACTGGCTCGGGGTCTTCGGCATCGAGCCCGTGGCTCGGATAATATATGCCCGGCCGATCGGCACGGGGTCTTCGGCATCGAGCCCTTGACGGGCTCGGATAATATACGCCCGACCAATCGGCACGGGTTCTTCGGCATCGAGCTCGGATAATATACGCCCGGCCGACCGGCTTGGGGTCTTCGGCATCGAGCCCGTGGCTCGGATAATATACGCCCGGTCGATCGACACGGGGCCTTCGGCTTCGAGCCCGGATAATATACGCCCGGCCGACCGGCTCGGGGTCTTCGGCATCGAGCCCGTGGCTTGGATAATATACGCCCGGCCGATCGGCACGGGGTCTTCGGCATCGAGCCCTTGGCTCGGATAATATACGCCCGGTCGACTGGCTCGGGGTCTTCGGCATCGAGCCCGTGATTCGGATAATATACGCCTGGCCGATCGGCACGGGGTCTTCGGCATCGAACCCTTGACTCGGATAATATACGCCCGGCCGATCGGCACGGGGTCTTCGGCATCGAGCCCGTGGCTCGGATAATATACGCCCGACCGATTGGCACGGGGTCTTCGGCATGGAGCCCTTGGCTCGGATAATATATGCTCGACTGATCGACACGGGGCTTATACGCCCGGCCGATCGGTTCGGGGGTCCTCAATCGAGGAACTAGGGCAGATTATATAACTGAAAGAGCACAGATAACGAAAAAATTGACCTGACGACCAATAGAGGATCTGACTCAATTTCTCAACTCCCGAATACCCGTGGAGTGAGGAAGATACGATATACTCGTCGAAACTCATCAAGGCCATGAGGATGGCGGAACTTTTCGGGTCGTCCGTCTTCACGTTCCAGACCAGGTGTGTTCCCACAGACGACGCCAATTTGATCCTGTCGGGAAGCTGAGAAGACGAACCTGCCGAAATGACGTGTCTGGAAGGTTGACCGCATCCCTATGACCCGGATGGTGATCTGTCTCCTGTGTTGACCAAGTCGTCCGATATCTTCTGGTCAACAACATCTGCAACCAGTGATCGGGTTGCCCCGATCCCTGGTACCTCGGTGCTCGAGGTAGGTCCCGCGAACATATAAGCATCCACATAATAATAGGACAACAAAATAAGTACAAAATGAATACAAAGACGTACCCTGGCCCCGGGGTGGCGCCCTCGGATAGGTGGATGAGCTGATCGGGATACTGACCGAGTCGTCGCGGCTCTGAATAGTAGATAAACGTCCGCTCGGTGAGTAGCTGGCTCCAGTGGTTTAGAGCCGGACGCGATATGGATCCGTAGGATGATGCACTGCCCGACTACAACCTTGGCTCGCAGGCCGGAACACAATCGCGGCACGAAGGCCGAACACTCTACCGGCTCGCAGACCGGGATACAACAGTGGCACGAAGGCCGAATACACTCTTGGCTCGCAGGCCGGAAGATAGGCATAACACGATACCTGAGCCCTCCGCTGATGGATACTCGGAGGGTGACGACGGCTATAGCGATGGTTGCTGGAGGCGACAGCGCTTTGCCGGAAGTGACTACTGCTGAGGGCGGCCGCGGCAACTACGGGAGGCGACGATGCTGCTCCTTGGCGGCGTTGGCGCCGGAGGAAGGAGGAGGAAACGGCTACGCCATATATCTGGTGAGGGAGAAGGAGGTGGTGCGTCTCCCTCGCGGCGGCGGCATGTCTCAGCCGATTGTGGCCCAGATCGAGAATGAAGAGAAGGGCGAGAAGAGCAAAGACAATCCCTGTCGGCCGGATGGTGATTGGTGCCGGAGAGGATGAGGAGGAGAGGTGTCGAGGGGAGTGCACAAGATGGTGGCGCTGGCGTGCGAGAGATCCCAGTGTCCAGAGGAGCAGGAGGAGGAAGGAGAGTCCGGCGGCGGGGATGAGAGCGAAGAGTTGCCGGCGTCGAACAGTGCTGGCATCGGAGAAGGCCAAGGTAGCCTCTCTTGCCCGATCTCCCTGGCGGCGGCCACCCACAACCACGAAAACACCTCCCTCCTCCTTCTGGCTGCTACAGTGCCTCCACTTAAAAACCCAAAACCTAATTGAGGGCAAATCTCCACAATGCCCTTCCTCTTTTCCCTTAATTACCTTTGGCCCCCTCACATATCCGGATCAGATATAATATTCCATGTCATACTTTCGATTATTATAATTATCAAATTTCATATATGATGTATTCATCTTGTATATAATATAGCATACTCAGTTTTTGGAAGAACATATGAAGCAAAGTTATTCTTCATCAATTTTTATCTTCTTCTCTATTGGTTTTTCAATTCCTAATATGGCATTGGAGCCTTGATCCTAATCACTATAACATGAAGATCGCATCTTGTCTTCTCAATCGACGACCTCTCCGTGTGCTTAGATACAATTAACCTCCTAGTCTTAGATTTGTCACTATGATAACAATCCTTGAAGGTATCTTCTTTTGTATACCTAGCTGCTCTCCTTAGCACATTGCTCCTCACCAACATCCTAGAGTGACCCTTGGTTGCCATCTACAACTGTGTTGATGCTTCTCTAGATTTACTCTTTCTTGAATGTAAAAAAAAAGGAGAGAAATGAAAGAAAAATATGTGAAATTTCTTCTTCAACTCTTATTGCGACCACATCAACATCCATGATGATGCAAATATCTTCCTTGCCAATGAATGCCTATTGATTTGCCCATCAAACTCTATAATGGCAACTATTTTCTTTGGAAAACGTAGTTTCTACCATTACTTCACATTGTAACCTTCTTTATCATATAGTTGCTGCTCTTAAATATTGGGATGATGCTTTCACTATTACAATCTATCTCAACAATCGTACCTACTGTGCCACATGATAAAATGTCCATTGAAACCATTCCAAATACAAACTTGAACATTGTTCATAATATTGAATTTTCCTTTGCTATAAAAATTTGCATCATGAATATGGTTATCTATATATATAAGTGCGGGCAAATATATATTTTTTGGCATGTTGCTTTTGATAAGTTCCTCTTCACTTTACAACAACAACTCCATCAACTTCCTCTCCGGAGAGTGGTGGCACCTTCATGATATAACCCGATATTGCACTAGATTTACAAAGGGTTGCTTCCCTAGCAATACATACTACTACAGAAGGAGATGACATTCTAGTTATGATCCATTTACCCTAAAGCAAGGATTAAGGTGCCGTTTCGTGCCGGGCGGCATAGATGGTTTTTACCGTTCCGTCGCCCGCTCGAAACCGCCACCCGACACTCAATGATTTCGGCGCGTGATACGCGCGGGCGTGGAGTTGTGCTTTCGGTGCGTGATACACGCGTTGATGCGCGCTAGCACAAGCGACACTCGCGATCGATAAATCGCATGACAGAAGGAACCGAATCGATTCCTTCTGTCGCGCGCAAAAACCCTATAAAACGTACCAGCGAGAGCGATTAGCGAGGCGAGGCGAGCAGCGACAGCGGCGAGGCAAGGCGAGCGGCGGTGGCGACGAGGCGAGGCGAGCAGCGGTGGCGACGAGGCGAGCAACGGCAGAGGTACGGTTTCCCCTATTCGTCCCGTCGCGTGGCGGCGCCGTAGGAGTCGCCGGACCCTGCGATCCGCCGTTGTCGAGCGGCGTGATCGCTCCCCGCGGCGTGATCGCGGCGCGTTCGCGGTGCGGTGCGGTGCGGTGCGGTGCGTTTAAGAAAATAAATTATAAATTAGATTTATAACAATTCCTAAGGTAGGCGTGATATTCCAAATAGGCTTTTATAAATCCTAATTAAATTTTCTCAATAAAAATTAAAATATATAAAAAATATATTTAAAAATCAAAATTTTAATTATTATTCTGAAAAATTAATTTTTAATGTTTTAAATTGTATTTAAAAATTTAAAAAAAATTATAATAAATCTGTTTAAAATTTTTAAAAAATTATAAAAATTCAGATATATATATTATAATATTTTTTATTTAAAATTTAATTTAATTTTTTTAAAAAAATAATAAAAATTCAGATTTATCATTTATATTCTAATATTCTAAAAAAATAAAAATTCTAAAAAAACTAATAAATTAAATTTATATTTTGATATTTTTATTATTTTATATTTTTAAAATAATAATTAATTAATTAATTAATTTGTATAATTATTATATATAAAGTAACATCTTTATGTTAATTTATATATTTATTATAGATAATATTTTTTTATCTTAGAATTAATTTAAAATTTGGATCCATGAATATTAACTTTTGTACTTTTGTAATATGTTTAGAAATATTACAAGTCTTTTATTTTAAAAATCTTGATAAAGGTATGTGTCATGTTTATGATTCCTAATAAAACACTTATAATTTTATGCAATTTTGATCATTCTAAATTTAGAAAGGTGAATTAATATTTTTAGGAGATTGTTTCAAATTTTAAAAAGTGGCTCTTTATAATTTATATATTTAATTTGTAAATTTACAATGATAAATATATTCTTAACGTTATAAAATGATGATCATTACCGGGAAATGTGTATTATTCTTAATTTTTTTATAATGCATAGGCAATGACACCCAAACAACAATCTCATGATCCAGCTTGGAGACACGCACGTCGATTAGAAAATCGATTCCATTGGCAATGTTTACATTGCGATATGATTGGACGCGGCGGCGGGGTCACACGCCTAAAACAACATCTTGCTGGTGGATATCCGGATGTTTTTAATTGTCCAAAAGTTTCTCAAGAAGTTCGTCGTGCAATGAAAGAGGAACTTGATGGCAAAAAGACATTAAAGTATAAACAACAACGAGAACGTGAACTTGTTGATAGTCGAAGCTCTAAAGAACCAATCTATGATGAAATGGAAGGTCGTGGTGAAGTTCCAAATGACGAAGACATTTTAGCAGCTCTTAATGCCTCTCGAGCTCAATATGACTATGAGCAAAATATGCGACATAGAAGTGGCTCTGGTGCCAGTGGAAGTGGCTCAACTACTGCATCAACATTAGGAAGGAGTGCAAGTGTTCGTATTCCTTCAACACAAGGTGGTATTGGTCGTTTTTTTCCTTCTATGGGACGAAGACGTGCAGTCGATATTGCTGATATTGATCCACTAGCATTCCCAGACCAAGCTAGCAAACAGACTAGGATTGATGATGCATATTCAAAAGAGAAGAAGAAATCAATCGATAAAAGTATTGCTAAATTTTTCCATTTTAATCATATTCCCCCTAATGCAGCAAACAACACATACTACCGTAGCATGGTGTCCAACATCCAAAAATCTGGTCCTGGTATTCAACCTCCGACTGCATATGAAATTGCCGGTCCATATTTAGATGAACAAGTGGAGGAGATCAAGACTTGGATCCTATCATGCAAGAAACAATGGAGCTTATACGGGGTTACGTTGATGTGTGATGGCTGGACAGGACCTACACGGATGAGCATCATCAACTTTCTACTATATTGCAATAGAAAGGTGATATTTCATAAATCTATTGATGCAACTACAGAGTATCATGATGCATCCTACATATTTCGTTTGATGGATAGTGTAATTCACGAGATAGGTGTAGAACATATAGTACAGGTGATTACAGATAATGGTGCCAACTTTAAAAGGGCTGGAGAGATATTGGAGCAAAGGTATCAAACATTATTTTGGACACCATGCGCAGCACACTGTATCGATTTGATGATGGCAGATATCGGTAAGATCGATATAGTGAAGAAGGTAGTGAAAAAAGGTCAATCTTTAACAAAATTCATCTATAATCATCATTGGGTTCATGGATTAATGAGGAAATTTATTGATGGGGAGATTCTGCGACCAGGAGCGACTAGATTTGCCACTCACTTTCTACTGTTAAAATCGTTGAATCAGAAAAAAGTCGGATTAAAGGCCATGTTCTCTTCTGAGGATTGGGAAGCCTCTCGATATTCTAACACGACTGAAGGTAAGGAGGTACAAAAAATTATTATGTCGGTCAGATTTTGGGACTATATCACAGATATTCTTATAGCAATAGAACCATTGTACGTTGTTCTACGTAAAGTTGATATGGACAAGAATCCACAAATGGGCAACGTTTACCACCTAATTCATGAAGCAAAAGAGGAAATTAAGAGGCGTCTACAATCACTGACCAAGTATCAACATTACATTGATATAACCACTACAAGATGGGATGATCAAATGGGAAAACCTATTCATTTGGCTGGTATATATTTTTTAATGATAACGAATTTTTAATATTGTTATTAATAATTATATATGTTTAATTATTATAGGCTATTATCTCAATCCGGCATATAAATATCGTTATAATCTTGGCACAAATGATGATTTATTAGTGGCCCTCAGACATGTAATATCAAGACTGCATACAAACACAGAATTAATTGCGGAGACTATTAATGAAAGTCGATTATTTCGAGAGGCATATGGTTCTTTTAGCGATCCTATTGCAGTTTCATGCAGATATAAAATGGATGCAGGTAAATATAGTAAAAATTATTACTAATTATTGTCAACAAATATAAATAATTGTTTTAATTTTGTTCTTATTTATCTTACAGCTGAGTGGTGATTACAATATGGAGGATCAGCTCCAAATTTAAAAAAGATTGTAGTACGAATTCTCTCACAGACAACGTCTTCAAGCGGTTGTGAAAGAAATTGGTCAACTTTCTCCCTCATTCATACAAAAGTACGAAATCGTCTTTCTTATTGTCGCTTGGAGAAGATGGTCTACGTTCATTATAATATGCGTCTTCAACTAAGAGCAATAACAGAAGAGAATGAAGAACAAGAGTCTGGTGATGTAGACCCATTTGATATTGGATTTGTCCAAACTGAGAATAATCTAATGATGGATTGGTGGAGCGCTGTTGAGGCTGAGAATCCATTACTTGATGAAGCAGGAGACCCACCACGACCATCTCAATTTCTTACTCAACAGATTGAAAAAATACAAGCTAGAGGAGATATCTATGAGGAAGAAGATGATGAAGCTTTTGATCAAGAATTTCGATTTTCTGGATCTCGGTCTAGGCATTCTCAAACATCACAAACCCAACCAAAGTCCATAGATAAAGGCAAAGGCAAAGCTCCTGCAATTTTTACTAAAAAGAAAGAAAAAGGCAAACCTCCTGCTTTTATGGGAAAGGGTCAATTTAGAATTAAAGAAAATCCACTCGATGCAATTGATGAGCAAGAACATGATGACAGTGATGAAACATCATCACCTTCTGACACTGTAGTCCGACGAGAAGTTCGAAATGAGGATAGTGATGTTGATAGCAGTGCAAGTACTCATGGAAGTGATGACAGTGGTGATGCATCTAGTGGTAAAAATTATGTCCCCTACTCTAGCACTAGAGCCATGGACATGTGAGATAGATTACACACATGCAACTCAAGATGATAATCATGGAGCTAGAGATAGTACTATTCAATATCAACGTCGATATAAGGGTGACAAACAAAAGAAAGCTCATAATTATCAAGATATGCGGGAGAGTTTAGCTGAAATTGATTCTAGTCGAAGTTCATCATACTCGCAACCTTCTTATTATAACTCTGATGCATTATATGGTGATCCGTAATACCAGAGCTCGGGGACGTATGCTTATCCTTATCCTTATCCTGTGCCTGTACCTGTACCCGTTCCGATTTCAGTGGTGCCAGTTCAAATCCAACATCCAGTGATGTGAACATGTGGAGAAATCAATATCAATATTGCATGTCATGGGATGCTTATTTAATCTGGTCATTGGAGAACTATGGAGTTGACCTAAGCAGAATGTCGCAAGAACCAATGCTTCCATCTGATTCACGCCACTCCTTTTGGTATTAATAAGGTAACATATTATGATGTATCAATTTTAATTCAAGTTATTCATAGATCAACTTTTTTTTAAGAAAACTATATTTAATTATTTTTTCTAACCATATTAAGTTGTTCAATAATTGAGAATTTATATAAAATTAATATACAACTTATTTTTAAATTATATACAATAAATATATTTATCTAATAATTACTATATATAAATAAAAAAATACCGAAACAGTATCGGCACGACATGATACGATACCGAAACCGTATCGTTCCGGTCCAGGACCGAAACCTTGGCACGGGTCGAGATTTTAAACCTTGCCCTAAAGTTCATGATGGTCCATCTCAATCTCATCACTCTATGAAACTAACTAGACCACTCCTCTTGGCTCATCGACTATTGAGGTTTCACAATCTTCTTCATCACTTTGTCTACTTGCCCCTTTGTCTCCCACATAAGATAATGATGATGCCCATGCCCCTCGATGCACTCTACTACCCCTTAGGGACATATATGAGCATTTCCCTCAAGGTGTTAAACAATGTCCTCTTTTAAGAACTTTGTTAGGTTAACATTTTCCATCAAAATGATTCTCTTTACACAATAAGTTTGAGTTTTAAATTGGTGTGCAACAATGGCCCCAAGGTTTGATGCTCTCCTTTGAATGACACCCGAAATCTAATTCCTTAAAATTGTCTCCAAAGACATTGTCAGTTTAAAATAGGTCTTCTACTTAAGTATCAAGCTGATAGATTTCTTGAGCACTAAAAGCTCAACTTATAGTAAAAGGACTTTGCTAACAATTAGATATTGACTTTAATGAGAATATTTGTCATGTTATTAAATTACAATTGTTAAACTATTATTATCTATAGCTATCAGCTCCAACTAATTGATATGACAATTAAATGTTTCTTAAAGAAATTGCTTTGTTGGAGCAATTACCTGGGTTCACTCATCTAAATTTCTATCATATATTAGCTAGCTCAGAAATCCATATATTATTTAAACCCCTCAAGTATAGTTTCATCTTGTAACCACTTGGCTACACACTTAAGGGTTTTTTGCTTCTGAGATTGATTCCTCTTCTATATAGATGTGCCATCAACTACATTCTCAATTATGTGGATGATATTCTAATAATTGAGAACAATGATATAAAGAAAATAAATGATCTACTCCACTATCTTAATTGAGAATTGCCCATTTGAGATATAAGCAATACTCACTTTTTCCTTAACATTGAACTTATTCCTCATTTAAAAGGGTGTATTCTCTCTTAGAGCAAATACATCTTTGAGTTTGAGTTTACTTTAACAAATTAAAATAGATGGGTCATGTTCTATCTTTACACGAATCACAATTAGTAGCTCCATGACATATTCTACAACCATATAATGCTCGGAGCATTGTTGTATATCACCATTACACGACTTGATATTGTCTTTATAAACATCATGCTTGCCAATTTATGTATGCGGCTACAACAACAACCAAGCCTTATTCCACTAGATGGGGTCGGCTATATGGATCCTTTTATGGCATTGAACTCTATTTTCAACTATATCATCATCTATACTTAAATAAATTTTATCTTATTTTATTATTGATAACCAAATCTTTTTTGGTCTTCCTCGTTTGATATGCATGTTAATTTCTAAAGCATTTATTAGTCATTTAAATACATGCCGTACCATCTTAAACGTGTCTCTCGGAGTTTTTCCTCAATAGATGCAACTCCGACTTTCTCTTTAATGCTCTCATTTCTTATTCTATCCATCCTAGTATGTCCACACATCCACCTTAACATTTTCATTTCTACAACTTGCATCGTTTACTCGTGCTCGAGTCATAGTCCAACATTCAACTTTATACAACATAGCAGGTCTAACTACGGTTTTGTAGAACTTTCTTTTAAGTTTTAGAGGTACTTTATAGTCACATAAAACACCCGACGCTTTCCTCCATTTCAACCATCCTGTTTGTATTCTATGTAAGACATCTTTCTCAATTCCTCTATCGTTTTGCAAAAATGATTATAAATATTTAAACCTCCCGGTTCCGGGCAACTCATCATCTCCTATCTTAATAATTATTTTATTATGTCTAATATTACTAAAGTTAAATTCCATATATTCTGGTTTTATTATACTAAGCCTAAAACCGTTCTCTTCTAGGGTTTTTCGTCAAGATTCTAGTTTAGTATATACTCTTTTACGTGTTTCATTTGTCAAAATAATATCATCTGCAAACAACATATACCACGGTACTGTGTCTTGAATGTGTAGTGAGTTCGTTCATAATTAGTGTAAAAAGGGACTTAGAGCTGTTCCTTGATGTAACCCTATTTATATTGGAAATGCTTTAGTTACTCCACCTTTACTCTAGTCATTACATTCTCGTATATATCGTTAATTAGTTCAATATATGTTATGCTAACACCTTTCTTTTCTAGAATTCTCTATATAATTTCTCATGAGACTCTATCATAAGCTTTTTCTAAGTTAATGAATGCTATGTATAGATCTTGTTTTTGCTCCCGATATTTTTTAATTAATTGCTTAAGAAGATGTATAACTTCTATTGTTGACCTTCCCGACATGAACCCAAATAGATTTTGGGTCACCGTGGTCTCCTTAATTTTTTTTCTATTATTTTTTCCCAAAGTTTCATGATATGACTCATTAGTTTAATACTCCTATAGTTTGTACAATTTTATACGTCTTACTTGTTTTTATGTAAGAGAACTAGAGTACTTACCCTCCATTGATCAGACATTTTTTTTTTCAATATTATGTTAAATAATTTTGTAAGCCATTAAATACCTTGTTTCCCTAAACACTTCCATACCTCTATCGGAATATCATCTGGTCCAACGACTTTTTCATTGTGCATCCCATTTAAAGCTTGTTCTATTTATGAAGTTTGAATTTTACAATAAAATTTAAATTTCTATACTCATTTGACTTACTTAAATTACCTAAGTTAAGTTTGTCACCTAAACCTTCATTAAAAATTGATGAAAATGCCCTCTTTTGCCGCTCTTTTATTCCTCCATCGTTTACTAGTACCTTATTATATTCATCTTTAAACATTTTATTTGGATAAGATCGTCTTCCTTTTTCTACTTTTAGCTATTCTATAAATGTCTCTTTCCCCATCTTTTGTATCTAATTTTTGATATAATCGTCCAAAAGTTTTATTCTTTGCTTTATTCATTGTTGTCTTAGCATTTTTCTTGGCTATTGTATATTTTTTTAAGTTTTCTTGTATCCAATTTATATATGGAGCTACTGACCAATATTATGAAGATGTTAAAAAAAATTACTTTATTACTATTCTATATGGTATTCTTTTATATTGCCATTTGATATGAGAGCTAAATGTCAATAATGTGTTAGACCCCGTGGTAGTTTTGATGTGATCAACCAAGTTGGTTAGGTCCTGTTGTGTTTGATCCCTGTGTCTGAGTATGCAGGAGCTTAGGAGCACAGGAAGTCGAGCGGAAGACGCAGCTAGCGAGAAGGACGACATGGGAAGGGAGCCGACGGGCTCGGTGCGTCCGAAGGACGAGAGAGCTGCGGAAGAGTACTCCGGTGGGCGTGAAGAGCGTGCGCGGCGTTCGAGGGACGTTAAGTCGGGACGGAAGGCTGCTCGAGGAGAAGGCCGGAAATTGGGTTCGGGTGAGCCTTATTTCGGTTGGCCTGAATCACCCAAAAGAACGGAGCTTCGGAAGTCAAAGCGAAGAAGAAAAGGAGTCAAAAGAGGTTGAAATTACTGTAGCAGAAATTACTGTAGCAGGAACCTTGAAGGCGCCTTAAACATATTGAAGGCGCCTTAAAACATATTGAAGGCGCCTTCAACATTGAAGGCGCCTTGAAAGGCTTGTTTAAGGCGCCTTGAGCCAGGTCAGTTTGACCGTTTGCGCTGCGAATAAAGTTTTATCCGCTGACCGAGCTGGAGGCGCCTTGAACCTTATTGGAGGCGCCTTGGACTTTCGGGATAAGATTTCCAGGACCTATATAAAGGCCCCTGGAGCTAGGAAAGTAACAACAACTCAAGCAATCAACGTGTAGCCATTCCTAGCAATAGTTCTAAGCTTCCAAAGTGTAAAAGGCTTCTCCGCCTTCAGTAAAGGAGATTCTTTTTAGTGCGCTTCTCATTGCCCTGGATTAACAGCCTCCTTGGTTGTAACCAGGTAAATTCCTGTCTTCTGTTTAATTTCTATTTCTTTTGTTATTATTTTACTATTACTTTTCTGAGTTGAAATCCGAGGAGGGTATAGTTTATTTTTTTGTTTACAGCAATTCACCCCCCTCTTGCTGCCCTCCGCTGCACCTACATAATGATGCATATTTAGGTAGTTTTTTTGAAGATTGAATACCCATTGGTGAATTGGCTATATTTCTTGATAAAAATTCAATCTCATGTCACTTCAAAAAGGAACTTGTGGTATCTCGCTCCAACATCGATGCAAAATTTAATGCTATTGCTAATGCTACATTTAAAGTTATTTGACTCTAGTCTCTGCTCTCTGAGTTGCGCTTGTCTACGATTACTACACTTAAAGTTTGTTGCAACAATATTGGGGCGACTTATCATGTTGCCAATTCTATCTTCCATACATCAAACATGTAGAAATTGATTTCCTACCTCCCACTGCGTTGGAAGGGTATAACGAGGATCAATTAAAATTGGAAATCAATCTAACAAAAATAGAATATGGTCCATTAGCTTTCCATACACATAATATTTTATGCTATATGCATAAATATGGTCTATTAGGCTTTTTATGGATATAGTATTCCATGCCATACTTATGATTATAATTGGCAAATTCTGTAGGATTGACATATTCATCTTGTATGTAATAGCAGGCTCAACCTCCATATTAAGGAGAATTATTCTTCATCTACTTTCTCTCATCTTTTCTATTTGTCTTTCTATTTCTAACAAATTAATCCATATCTAAAGCTCTTCAGATGAGATAGCCATATGTGACCAAAGCATTCTTTTATAAATACGACATAAAAGTTTTCTAGTTTATAATCAGTAGAAGCTAGAACTAAATTACCTTTTGACAATCTGTCCGATGAAATTTAGCCAGTAACATTTGCATGAATGAATGACATTTTAGTGGCTAAGTTTTATTCTCCATCTAAAACTAGATATCCAAAAAGATACAATATCTCACAGAATGTAGTTGAATGGTCAGTGCAATCATGATAAGGGGGAGGGGTGGAAAGAAGTTGCATAACCAATCAAAGAAACAAGGAAATAAGATGACAAGTTGATAATGAGCCACTAGTGGTCATATTACGAAGTACCAAATTCCTTGAGAAATATTGATCCATTGGTCCTTGTTATGTATCAAATTCCTTGAACAAATTGATTTCAATGCAACATATATTGCCCTCGTACATTGCAAGAAGTCTGCAAAAGAAAGTTGGTAAAAAAGGAGAAATATATTCTGTGACTTATTATGATACTGAAACAACAATACATGAGATAATTTACATTCTTATAATGCAAAGAGTCTATGAGATAGACAAATTGGTCAGGTTAGTAAACTGAAATTGTGTTGTTGCAGGGTAATCCACGTACTTGTATTAAGCTCATGTAAAAATCATCTTTAGAGAATCCATATGCATGCTGGTCCATGATATTGTGTAGCTGTCAATTGGGCATTAGGCCTTCTCCAACAACATGAACCAACATGAATAAGTTAGACTATTAAAATGAAAATCTCATGGATGTGTTGCACCATATTTCTTGAGCACAAGGACCACAAATGGATAGTTGAATATTTGCAGGTTGACTCATTTGTGGTAGAGATCATCCAAATAATTGTATATGCAGGATGATTGAAGATCACACAATAGGCTGTAAGATTATTTGTCAACTCATCAGGACCTCGTGATTTGTTGAACTTCTCTGAAGGAGTTGATTTAATCTAATAAAGTTCAAAAGGCTTGTCCAGGGAATGATACAATTCATGTTGGTCAGGAACAGGCTCATGCCTTGGGATGCAAGGAAATGAGTGTGTGGTAGGTCTCCTGGATGCCCTTAGGTTAGGAATGGTATTGCCGTCAATCAGAGAGATGATTGATATTTTACATCTATCTCAGTAAAATGGAAGAATGACATGTTGCAGCCTTTGTTAGTTTAGCACACTATCTTCAGTGGAATTCTTCCCAAGTATAGAGTTCACCAAGTGATTTAGAAGGAAGGAATGATTGAAAAAAAAATTCTATTTTCTTCCCGCTTTAACGTCTTCAACATGCAGGCATAACAACCTTTTCTCTGATTTTACTCTACATTTTCTCTTTTATTGTGTGCAACTTCTTGCTTATTTTAGAATCTTTTCACATGGATGGTTTGACATTTGGCATTTAACCATATCACCAATCAAAATAACCAAACATGAGTCCCAACTGTTTGAGGTCAGTGAAACTGATCTTATTCCTCCAATGAAATCTATAAATGATACTAAATTCTAATACTTATGAGATTTAACCAAATCAACTTGAAATTCCATGTGCTGATTCAACTCATTGATCACTATAAATTGCATGCAGGGCAGTTAGTTGTTGCATCCTTGCTTAGTAGAAATATTAAGACACGCTTGCTACTTAGAGATCCTTCAAAAGCAATATCTTTGTTTGGTTTGCAAGATGAGAACACTCTTGAGGTACTGTGATCAATTTTTCTTCTAAGAGGTCAGCACAATGTTCTAAATTTCCCCACTTTTCATTTTGTTTCCATTTATTCCATATTGAATAAATTGTTGCAACAGGTACGTGAAGGTGACACAAGAAATCAAAATGACTTAGATCCAACTATCTTTGATGTTCGTCTCTATTTTGTCTAAGATTTTGGTCCTAAACTCATTTTTGCTCCTATTTATTGAATTTTTCAAATATTAGGACTCTTGTCTCGTAGGGAGTGACGCATATTATTTGCTGTACTGGAACTACAGCTTTTCCTTCAAAACGTTGGGACGGAGATAACACCCCTGAACGAGTAGGTAAGAATAGTTTGTTTCTGCATCCATCTTGATTTTTACCACAGTATTCCATCAGGAATTTTACTTGCAGTCACTAGCTTCATGATCAGTTTTTAACTTATCTAAGCCTATTATAGAATCCTAAAGGCAATCAATTGCTAAATAGGACTCAAATTTGTGATGCAAAGTAAGCGACAAGGTTAGATATCTTGTCATGGGTGATTAAAAAGCTAGTGAACATATTTTCCTCAGAATATAACGAGGAAAAAAAACTAACTGCAAGGTATTTAAACTAACAGAGATTACAAGGATGGTACATGTTCCAGATTCAACTATATGAGGGTAATGCTGGATAAAGGATCAATGTCTGTCCTCTTCTCCATAACCGTAAAGGGCACTTTCTCAATCTCTGAAAAGGAAACTTAATCAGTGCTGAATTTGAATTTGTATTTATGGTTCAGCAACAATAAAGATGAGGTTTGGTAACCCAATTCATGAAAATTTCAAATAAGATGGCCACAAGCCTAGATTTTCTCTAGTTGTAAATATTTAATTCCAATCAGATTGGACTCATGTTTCCTGCAATTAGCTAATATAATTTTTCTTTTCGCATAGGAATTACTTAAAACCTTTAAATACCCAATGCCTTTCTTAAAATTGATATAATGTTGCTTCATTTGAAGACTGGGAAGGAATCCGGAACCTTGTTTTGGCACTTCCTCCTACTCTTGAGAGGCTTGTTCTTGTGTCATCAATTGGCGTTACAAAATACAATGTGTTACCATGGAGGTATGCTCTTCATTTTATTGACAAACTAGAAAAGAAAACATTGTTGAAAACTATTAGCTAACTTTTCTTCCTGTTTTTCAATGAAAAGAGAACATGTTTCATTGCTTGACAATACCAAAAGAAAAAATACCTAGCTGTTATCTTCTAATTGTGATTATGTTTTGCCAGCATTATGAATCTCTTTGGTGTTCTAAAATTCAAGAAGATGGGCGAAGATTTTGTGCGAAGTTCTGTTGTACCATTCACCATTATTAGGTGGTGGTTATGTTGCAAATTTATATAAATTTTTTATCTTTCTGAACTTATCAGAATTAGTTTTAGAACATGGCTTTAACTCTATGTTGACAGTAATTATACACTTTCCAGGGCTGGGAGATTGACTGATGGACCATACACTTCCTATGATCTAAATACATTGTTGAAAGCAACTGCTGGAAAACGCCGTGCAGTTATTTTAAGTCAAGGTACTCAAATGCATTTTCAGAGGAAGCAGAATATAGATTTCAGAATTCTTTTGTAACAATGCACTGGTTTTCCCTTTTTTTCTTTTGGTGAAAAGGGTTCATCCATAATGTTTTAAGGGGGAATTCAAGTAAAATGAAAAGGAATAAAATGACAAAGAAATAAATGAGAATTTCTGAAAATGTTTTCTGTCTTATTTCAGTAAGAGGATTACAATATATATCGACATTGAGAATTATCAAATCCCTTAATCCAAGGGTCTAATATTGGAAGAAATACAACAATAATTATAACTTATCAATCCCTTAATCCTAGGATTTAATATAGAAAGAAATGCAACAATAATTATAAGGGATATATACAATAATAATGAAAATCTTAGAGAGGTAATCGAGGGATATATAACCATAACAAAACTAAATAAGGAAAGAAGAATATATTGACATCCCCCTCAAATTGATGCGGATAAGTCTATCAACATCAATTTGTTACTGAGAAACTTGTGTCGTTGCCTTTTCAAAGCTTTCGTAAAGACATCAGCTATTTGAAAATCAGTAGTAAGATGAGGAAGAGTGATAACACTTCGAATAAAGCCCTCCCTAATGTAATGACAATCTACCTCTATGTAATTTGTGCGTTCATACAACAACAATAACAACAACCAAGCCTTTTCCCACTAGGTGGGGTCGGCTGTATGAATCCTTTTATGCCATTGAGCTCTATCTCCTATATATCATGATCTATATTTAAATAAATTTTATCTTGTTTTATTGTTGCTAACCAAGTCTTTTTTGATCTTCTTCTTCCTCGTTTGATATGCATGTTTATCATAGTTTCACATCGCTTAACTGGAGCATTTATTGGTCGTCTAAGTACATGTCCGTACCATCTTAAACGTGTCTTTCGGAGTTTTTCTCAATAGATGCAACTCCGACTTTCTCTCCAATACTCTCATTTCTTATTTTGTCCATCCTCGTATATCCACACATCCACCTTAGCGTCCTCATCTCTGCAACTCTCATCTTCTGCTCATGTGCTCTAGTCATAGCCCAACATTGAGCTTCATATAACATAGCAGGTCTAACTGAGGTTTTATAGAACTTACCTTAGTTTAAGAGGTACCTTACGATCACATAAAACACTCGACGCTCCCCTCCATTTCACCCATCCTGCTTGTATTCTATGTAAGACATCTCTCTCAATCCCTCCATCGTTTTGCAAAAATGATCCTAAATATTTAAATCTCTCGGTTCCAGGCAACTCGTCATCTCCTATCTTAACAATTGTTTCATTACTTCTAATATTGCTAAACTTAAATTCCATATATTCTGTCTTTAATCTACTAAACTTAAAACCTTTCTTTTCTAGTGTTTCCTCCCGGATTCTAGTTTAGCATTTACTCCTTCACGTGTTTCATCTACCAAAATAATATCATTTGCAAACAACATGCACCACGGTGCTGTATCTTGAATGTGCGCAGTGAGTTCGTCCATAATTAGTGTAAAAAGATATGAACTTAGAGCTGATCCTTGATGTAACCCTATCTTTATTGGAAATGCTTCAGTTACTCCGCCTGAAGTCTTTACTCTGGTCGTTACATTCTCATACATGTCCTTAATTAGTTCAATATATGTTACGCTAACACCTCTCTTTTCTAAAATTCTCCATATAATTTCTCTTGAGACTCTATCATAAGCTTTTTCTAAGTCAATGAATACCATTTGTAGATCTTATTTTTGCTCTCGATATTTTTCAATTAATTGTCTAAGAAGATGTATAGCTTCTAAGTCAATGACACCTCTCTTTGTGTGTTCATGATATACTAAATTTGTAGTCCCTTCGGGGCGGTGCGATGGTTAAGGCATGGGGTGTTGCCACATGAGGTCTTGGGGTCGAAACTCGGCGTGACCGAGCATAACCTCCCCCATGTCTTGGCCATTTGCATTAATGGCTAGTAGCCACCCGTGATTTACCTCCTCCATATTGGCCTAGGGACGGGTTGGCGGGGGCGCTGGGGGTGAGCGAATCGCCTTTTGCCACATGATATACTAAATTTATAGCTATTTGAATGACACTAGTATTATCACTATGAAGTGGAGTAGGATTAGGTGGAGGAAATCTAAGTTCGGAAAGAAGACCACATAACCAAACAATGTCACAACAGCAGACATGACTCTATATTCATCCTTCGTGGAAGAAACACAATCCTGTTTCTTACATTTCTAAGAATTCAAGGCAATTCCAAGAAAAATGTACTAGCCTATTGTAGATTTCCTAGTATTCGGGCAACTATCCCCAATCCGTATTACTATGCGCAATCAAATTAAGAGCATATTTTGTAGGAAAAAACAACCCATGAGTAGATGATCCAATTAAGTATCGAATAATGTGACGAACTACAGCAAGATGAAGATGTCAGGTGATTGCATAATTTGCTAATTGTATGGGCAATATATGAGATAACGGGACTTTTGATTGTTAGGTAGATAAGATTACCAACAAGTTGTCTATTTACCTCACCTCATTTTTTTGGTATTTCACATTCACCTGCATTGGCATATCAACAGTAGTATTGGCGTATCAAGTATTATCCTTTAAATCAGCTAGCTCAATGAGATTATGAATATATTTATATTGATTCAAGAGCAAACCATGATCTCGAGAGTGAATTTGCAGTCCCAAAAAATATGTGAGATGTCCAAGATCTTTCATTTTAAATGTACTATGCAATATATTTTGAAGCTTAGTGATGAACCCAATCTCATTACGAGTGATGATAATATTATTAACATAGACTAAGAGAAAGACCATAGAGTCGACAAGAGGGGGTGGATTGCCTACAAAATAAAAATAACCTTTTCTCGATCTTTCAATTTAGATTAGTAGCACAATTAAAATAAACAGTAATAAATTAACTAAACAACTAATAAAATAAAAAAGACGGAAGAATTACTTGGTTACAATCTAGGTGGTTGTTAATCCAAGGCTTTGAAAGTGCTCCACTAGAATTCTCCTTCATTACAGGCGGAGAAGCCTCTTACATAAATTGACAGCACAGAAAATAAGATATGAAAGGCTACAGGACTTGTTCAAGTTGTTGGTTATTACTTAGCTCCAGGGGTCTTTTTATAGCCTTTGGAAAAATATATTCGTTGCTTGAAGGAGCCTCCAAGGAGGTCCAGGGCGCCTCCTAAAAGGATAAAACTTTATCCTTATGCAACGGTAGGCAATTGTTTACTTTGTCCAGGGCGCCTCCAACCAAAAAGGCGTAAGGGTGCCTCCAACAATAATGGAGGCGCCTTCACTCAAAGGTGCGAGGGCGCTTCCAACAACCCTGGAGGCGCCTCCAATAGTGCAGATTGCACTTTTAACTGTTAACACTTGGGTGACTTTATTCAATTAAAATTGGGCTCATCCGAACCCATCTTCCGACCTTCTCCTCGAGCAGGCTTCCTCCTTAGCTTCTCGTCCCTCGGACCACCGCGCGCGTTCTTCTTGTCCGCCGGTGTACTCTTCCGCAGCACCTCGTCCCTCGGATGCATCGAGCCCGTCGACTCCTTCCCCTGCCATCCTTTTCATTAGCTGCGTCTTCCGCTCGATTTCTTGTGTTCCTAAGCTCCTGCACACTTAGACACAAGGATCAAATACATCTAACTTAACCTGGTTAATTACATCAAAACTAACCCGGGATTCTAACAATTTCTTCCTTTTTAATGTACATCAACCCAAGTTAAGCTAGGGTTAAAACACAAATGCAATAAAATAACTAAGTCAATTAAATTGCAATTATAACAAAAAATTGCAATGCAATAAATTGACTAAGTTAAGAATATTACAAATAAGTACAAGGATAAAATTAAAATTTCTAAAATTATCTTTCCTCTCCTTTAATTCCCCAAAAACTTATATTTATTTCTTCCCCTTTCATCACATTAAAAAAAATTGGAAAAATATGAAAAATAGTTAGAAAAATTTGAAAAATTTTCTAGGGGTTCAAGAAAAGAATTTTTGGTAAACTAACATTTTTCAGAATTAATTTTCGGAAATATGCTAACTTTACTAATTAATCTTCTATTTTGATAAAAATAATTTTAAAATTACTTTTCAATTTCAAAAAATCCTGAAAATTTTGGTCAAACTTAAACACAATAAGTTAGATCAGTAGAAAATTTTTATGAAAAAATATTATGTACTTTAACCGAAATAAATCTTTTAGTATAACAACCTATTTTTCGAAGATAAATCTTTAAAAATATATTTTTATTTCTAAAAATTCTGTTACATTGTTTAGATTTGTAAAATAGAAAGTATAATGGGAGAAAAACTAAAATTTTCAAATTTCAATTTTTGTGAATTTTTAATATTAAAAATTAACTTTTCAGTAATTAATTTACAAAAAATTCATTTTTGATCAGAAAAATTTAAGAATATTTATTTTAACAAAAAGTATAATGTTTTATCCATATAAAAACTTTGAGAAAATAATTCAAATAGAAAAATTACTCGAAAACACAATTTCTATCCTAATAAATTAAAAATTTGGAAATTTAATCTAAAAAGGATTTTGGAACCATATATAGGTTCCTTCCTATTGGATTCACTAAAAACTTCGATGGTACATAATTCCTAGAGATTTTTCTAATCTGTCTCCAGCGATTTTTAATGTATCAGTTGATTCTATCATAATTTCTAAATCATGATTTTTAAAAATTATTTGAACATGCAAGGCCATTTTCCATTTTCTTTATTTTTACTTTTAGATTTTCATTTTCTATTTTTAGATTATCATACATATCTAAGGGTCATGAATTCACTAAGTTTAGTTTTCGCTTAGCATTTTCATTTTCTAATTTTACTATATGTTTAGAGAGCATCTTAATAAATTGAAATGACTTTTCATGAGGTAAAACACGTACCTCACTTACCTCGTGGTCTTATGCTCCCTTTCGTCTGCTTTCTTCTGAAGATCCTCCCCCTTCATCGATGCTCATCTCTGAGCTACTTTCATCCAAGGTGGTTAAGGGTGCCTCCTAAAAGGATAAAACTTTATCCTTGTGTAACAGTAGCCTAATGGCTATTGTTTACTTTGTACAGGGCGCCTCCCACCAAAAAGGCACGAGGGCGCCTCCAACAACAATGGAGGCGCCTCCAATAGTGCAGATTGCACTTTTAACTATTAACACTTGGGTGACTTATTTCAACCGGAATTGGGCTTACCCAAACCTATCTTTCAGTCTTCTCCTCGAGTGGCCTTCCTCCCCGGTTTCTCGTCCGCTGGTGTACTCTTTCGCAATACCTCGTCCCTCGGATCCACCGACTCCTTCCCGTGCCATCCTTTTCACTAGTTGCGTCTTCCGCTTGACTTCTTGTGTTCCTAAGCTCCTGCACACTTATAGACACAAGGATCAAATACATAGGACCTAACTTGGTTGATCACATCAAAACTAACCCGGAGTTCTAACACATTATTGTCTTGTGAAAGAAAAGTGATAATCATATTGACTTTGTGTGAAAGAGAAAGTGAGAAGAGTGCTGCGAAACTTCTCAAACTAGGCTCAAGGCGCTTGCTTCAACCCATACAAAGAGCGTCTTAGCTTGCAAACTTCATGAGAAGTTGTCATTGACATACCAGGTGGCAGTTTCATGCGTTACCTCTTCCTTAAGATCCCCATTATGGTGTTTTTACTTCCATATGATGTACAAACCAAGATTTAGTGGATGCAATAGCAAGAATGGTTCTCATCGTGGTCATTGTGGTCATCTTAGCAACTGGTGCAAATGCTTCTTCATTGTCGAGCCATATTCTTGTTTATTGTCAAGAGTAACCAATTTATCTTTGTATCGATGTAAAGACCCATCAGACTTGAGTTTCACAGTATAGACCCACTTACTACGGGCTTAACATTTAGAGGACAAGAAATAATATCCCAAGTATGATTTTCCTTAAGTTCTTGAAGTTCTACTTCCATTGCTTGTTGCCAACACATGTTCCATAGTCTGGTTATAACAAGTGGGAATGGAAATAGAAGATAAAGTAGTAAACATAGCCACAGGGTTGAAAAACCATACCTTTCAAGAGGTTTGTTAGGTCTAGAGTGTAAGGAACTAGGGCGCTAAACATGCTTAAGCGCAGCAGAAAACTTCTAGTTCCTCCAGAAGATCTATGTGAAGGGAAAGACATGTTACAATCTATACTAAGTTTATATCATGATAGTATACCTTTGATTCGTGCACATGAACTCCAGACAGCTTGGATCTCAGCACGAACACACGTTCGCGCCTCTATGGTATCCACACGAACAAGTGCTCGTTTGTTCACAAACTCGCAAAGTGGAGAAGACAACCACCTAAGGTTGTGCTAGTAACCTTGATAGGAGGTCTCGGACTAGAGGAGAAGAGAAGAGGAAGGAGAATGAAGAAGTACACCAAAATGAGAGAAAAAATGTTTAAGTATTTTCATCCAATGAAAATACTTAATGAGCATTAATTCAATTAATGAGCATTAATGAATATTTACACTCCATTAAGGACCACATTTGAAACTCTTCATTTTGAATTCAATTTCGAAAATTGAATGATTCATTGAATTTTGAAATTCAATAAATTAATCTCCATTAATTCTCTTAGTGAATGAATTCACTTGAGTCTAACTCAAGTCTAATCCACTCGAGTCTAACTCAAGTCTAATTCAATCGAGTCTTACTCAATTGATCTCATGCAATTTCAAATATAATGAATCACCATTTCATTAATTCATATTGACTCCTTGAGTCTAGTTTGAGTTGGACTCAATCCAATAATTAGATCCAATTGAGTCTAACTCAATAAGTCCAATTCGGATTAGACTTAATCCAATAATTCATCATATGAACCCATCTCTAAATCTACTTGCTCTTTGTGTGTGACCCAATAGGTTTTTGTAACGTTGGCAATGTATCCAAATCAACATTTAGATACATAAGCAATGAGTGACATCTAGCAAGACATCATTGCTATCCAAGTGACGAGAAAGTCGAGATCCGACCTAACCTGTCTGTGACTATTATCTTGTATGACTTGGTCTCTCTATCCTTGATATCTAGATTGATCAATGAGGCATAGATCGTGTCATCCTCTTATCAACCTTTTGTGTTTCTTGATCTCTAAGTAGACACACTCAATCAAATAAGCTCAATATCTCATATTGACTCATTTGCTCATGACCATGCTTTCTTGTGTCCTACTAATAAGGGGTCCACAGATATCGCTTCTGTCATATTGAAGGGATAGATCTCATCTACATCACTCACATCCCTCCGCATAATTCATTGCATATAATTCATTGCGTGCACATGAACTCCAGACAGCTTGGATCTCAGCACGAACACACGTTCGCGCCTCTATGGTATCCACACGAACAAGTGTTCGTTTGTCTCACAAACTCGCAAAGTGGAGAAGACAACCACCTAAGGTTGTGCTAGTAACTTTGATAGGAGGTCTTGGAGTAGAGGAGAAGAGAAGAGGAAGGGGAATGAAGAAGTACACCAAAATGAGAGAAAAAATGCTTAAGTATTTTCATCCAATGAAAATACTTAATGAGCATTAATTCAATTAATGAGCATTAATGAATATTTACACTCCATTAAGGACCACATTTGAAACTCTTCATTTTGAATTCAATTTCGAAAATTGAATGATTCATTGAATTTCGAAATTCAATAAATTAATCTCCATTAATCCTCTTAGTGAATGAATTCACTTGAGTCTAGCTCAAGTCTAATCCACTCGAGTCTAATTCAAGTCTAATTCAATCGAGTCTAAGTCTTACTCAATTGATCTCATGCAATTTCAAATATACTGAATCACCATTTCATTAATTCGTATTGACTCCTTGAGTCTAGTTTGAGTTAGACTCAATCTAATAATTAGATCCAATTGAGTCTAACTCAATAAGTCCAATTTGAATTAGACTTAATCCAATAATTCATCATATGAACCATCTCTAAATCTACTTGTTCTTTGTGTGTGACCCAATAGGTTTTTGTAACGTTGACAATGTATCCAAATCAACATTTAAATACATAAGCAATGAGTGACATCTAGCAAGATATCATTGCTACCCAAGTGACGAG
The DNA here is from genome assembly GCF_018446385.1 of Zingiber officinale. Classification (NCBI taxonomy): domain Eukaryota; kingdom Viridiplantae; phylum Streptophyta; class Magnoliopsida; order Zingiberales; family Zingiberaceae; genus Zingiber; species Zingiber officinale. The sequence goes on from NC_055992.1 coordinate 75,777,229, forward strand.
AAAGTCGAGATCCGACCTAACCTGTCCGTGACTATTATCTTGTATGACTTGGTCTCTCTATCCTTGATATCTAGATTGATCAATGAGACATAGACCGTGTCATCCTCTTATCAACCTTTTGTGTTTCTTGATCTCTAAGTAGACACACTCAATCAAATAAGCTCAATATCTCATATTGACTTATTTGCTCATGGCCATGCTTTCTTGTGTCCTACTAATCAAGGGGTCCACAGATATCGCTTCCGTCATATGGAAGGGATAGATCTCATCTACATCACTCACATCCCTCTGCATAATTCATTACATATCTAGTGATCTACTTTATTGTCTACCTGTTACAGGTGACATTTACCGATACCAAAGTACACAACTCCTTATGTAAGGAACCGTAGTGACTTCAGATCTAAGGACTATTCATACCAATAGTCACATGAGAATGTTTATGACACTCATATAACGATCTATGAAACATTCTCATGACGGGCCATTCAGTATATATTCTCTAATATATACCCATGTGTCAACTTGATATCTCATATCCATGATTTGTAAGATCAAGTCATCCGTTGACCTACATGCTAGTCTCAACGCTTTAATATTGTTCTTGTATATTAATGTTTGACTAGGAATAGTTAAGAGTAGTGTTCTATGTATATCTACAATATCTCACTATCAATTCAACCAATTGATATGTTGTAGATAAGAACCTACTACCCAAGGATATTATTATACTTATTCAATCGACATTGAACTGAAATAAATTTAATAACCAACTTTACCTTTTATTAATAATGAAATATGATACAAAATGAGCCCTTTACAATCATCTCATAATTGGTACTAGGGCTAATACTAACAATCTCCCACTAGCACTAGTGCCAATCACTAAGATATCGAATTCCCATTGACCTAGTGTGACTATCGTGCTTCCTCTGTGCCAAAGCCTTGGTCAAGGGATCCGCAATGTTAGCATTGATCGATACTCTGCATATCCTCACATCTCATCTATCGATGATCTCTCGAATGAGATGGAACCGCTGTAGTATCTAATACCCAACATCACCATTTAAACAAAATACATACCCTGACTGCAATCTATAATCAGCCTTATCTGTTAGGAAACTAGCATCGGTGTAACTCTTTATGACAAGCTCTTCATCACCTCCAAAGATCAAGAAATAATCTTGCGTCCTTCTCAAGTACTGAAGAATATTCTTGACTGCTGTCCAGTGACCTTCACCTGAATCTGACTGGTATCTGCTTGTCATACTTAAAGCATACGAGACATCTGGGCGAATACAAAGCATGGCGTACATGAGAGACCCTAAAGCAGATGCATAAGGAATCTGATCCATGCGGTCCCTTTCTTCCTTAGAAGAGGGGCATTGAGTCTTCGAAAGACTCACACCATGTGACATCGGCAGGAATCCCTTCTTGGAATTCTCCATGGCAAAACGTTTAAGCACCTTGTCAATGTATGTACTCTGGCTTAGGTCAAACAATCTTTTAGATCTATCTCTATAGATCTTAAGGCCTAAAATATAGGTTGTTTCACCTAAGTCTTTCATTGAAAAATAATTCCCAAGCTAAGTCTTCACTGACTGAAGAGTAGGGATATCATTTCCAATGAGAAGTATGCCATCAACACAATATGAGAAAGATGGTCGTGCTCCCACTAACCTTCTTGTAGATACAGGGTTCATCTTCATTCTTAATGAAACCAAACGTTTTGATCGCATCATCGAATCGAAGATTCTAGCTTCTAGAAGCTTGCTTTAATCTATAAATAGATCTTTGCAGCTTACAAACCTTTCCAGCGTTTTTTGGATATACAAAATCTTCAGGTTGTGTCATGTACATATTCTCGAGTAGATTTCCGTTAAGAAATGCGGTTTTGACATCCATCTGTCAGATCTCATAATCATAGTAAGCTGCAATAGCAAGTAAAATCCGAATAGACTTGAGCATTGCAACTGGTGAAAAAGTTTCATCATAGTCTATACCATGAATTTACTTGAAATTTTTAGCTACCAATCTACCTTTATAGATATACATATGCCAATCTATGTCAGTCTTCACTTTGAAGACCCACTTACACCCAATGGGTTTGATCCCTTCAGGTGGATCAATCAAAGTCCATACTTGGTTAGTATACATGAATTCCATTTCGGATCTCATGACCTCTAATCATTTTTCAGAATCTGGGCCCTGTACAGCTTCCTGATAAGATGTAGGCTTGTCAAGACTAACAAGCCATTTTCCCCTCCTTTTCTTCTAGTAAGGGTGATTCTGAAGTGCCCTTTCTTTTTGCATTCAAAGCATTGAACATTTGCTAGATCCTTCTTGGAAATATCCTTTTTCACGATTCTCCGAGTAAATTTTTTCCGTTGGATCATCATTTTAACCAGGTGTGTGACTTCCGAAGAGAGATCGTCTATCAGATATTGATTCAGACTTGGATTCTAATTCAATCTCTTCATTGGGTTTAGATCTTAACTTAGATTTATCTAAAATCAAAGTTATATATATTTTTTTCTATCAAGATTAGTCAATTCATGTAATTCAAAATCATAAAAGAATTCATCTAATTTAATAATAGATAAGGCCTTAAATACTTTGTACGCATCAACCATTGATGCCTATAATGTGGCCTTTAGAAATGCCTTAAGTGCATACCTGATCAAGTCATAGTTGTGTAGTAATGACTTGAGCCTTGCTTTTATTGACAGTTGTCCAGTTTTCAAAAGATAACTGTAGTGCCTTCTTGATTTGTGGGCCGCTCAAGGTCTTCCATTTTCCTTTTCCAATAAGTGAAATTGCCGCCATTGAAGAAAGGCGGGTTGTGCCCTACAAAGACATTTCTCAAAGAAAATATTTGTTTAAGTTGTATTAAGGTCTAGGATAGGATATGAGTTTGGTTTAAGTTTGCTATGATTGTAATTAAGGTTTGGATTTGTGTTCAAACTAGACTCAGATTATTAATCAATTTGTTTGTTCCTTTCTTATAGCACAAAGTTCGCCTCATGTTAGATTCAGGTTTTGCTTTGTGCTAATTGAGCAAGAGTTTTCAAAATTAACTTCGAGGTTGTGGCGAAACACAGAGGTCTTCTTAAGAATCAGAACAATCACTTCTTAAAACAAAGTCTTTTTAAGGAACTAGAGCTAAATCAACTTTAATACAATTCTTTGGTTTAACCGATTTAGAGTGAGATGAGTTAGCATTTTCTAGTTCCATTTGACTAGATGCACCAGGTAGGGTACTCTTTACCAACCTAGACATGCACCTAACTAGGCTTTTCTAGAGTACTATCAGCTCAACTTGCCTTGATACCAAATTGTAGGATCGAACTCGACGCTAGAGGAGGTGAATAACGTTACAAATTTTAAAAATGAGTAAATAGTAAATAAATAGTTGAATCAATCAAAGTAGCATAGCCGATAATAAAGATTACTTAGAATGATTCAATCAAGACAACACAAAAAGCATGTAATAGATTTAGCTACCAGTTTAAGCATGCAAATAGTTGATTAACCAAAACAGAAGTAGACACACGCAATAATAATAATAATAATAATAATAATAATAATAATAATAATAATAATATGATTTTTATTTCTAAATTTCTCTTAGGCGGAGAAACTTTACCGTAAAAAAAATCAAAAAATTAGGTAAAATAACAAAATGAAAATGTACTCAAAGGAAGCATGTGTTGCAGCGTGTCGTAGCATAGAAGGCGAAAGAAGACTTCAAGCACAAGAACCAGAGTGAATTCTGTAGATGAGTGACTTTCAAGTTTTGTCCCGAAATTCCTTATATAGGCTCCTCTAGTCACCTTTATCATGTTGACATGACTACAACTTTTATCCATTTGATAATGTTAATGAAGCACTCCAATCTACTAGACACCTTCCGATTGCCTAGGCAGGGGTCAAATCTCATCTTGACCCGCTTCGCTCATATTGCTGATAATGTCATCTCCCGATCACTTGGAAGCTGCTCCGGTTGTCCGTATTCTTTGATCCCCTGGATCCAATACGGTCGTCTAGATCCTTCGAAATCCTTCTGTCGAGAGTTATCACCGACCAGTTGTCCTCGGACTTCCTTCCGGTTTCTTGGAATGTAGTGGTTACACGTAATGAGTAGAATGCAGGATGCAAAGTTACTCAAACTTATATTGAGTCTAAAGATTTAGCCTCTAGTTGCCAAGCCATAACACCCACTACATCCACTTGGACTTATTTCCCAAGCTTTCAACTCCACCTGACTTGATTCACCTAGCACCTAGCTAGGAATTTCTCTACCAAGCCTTAATCATTTGGACTTGATTTACCTAGCCTCCGGCTAGGAACTTGTTTGTGAAGCCTTAATCACTTGGACTTGATTCACCTAGCTTCCAGGTAGGAATTTGTCACTTGATCTCCAACCAAAATTTAACTCATGCCGTACTTCCAATTAGGATTTCGGATGCCTAGTTCCACGAGGATTTAGTCATCAGGTTCACAACCAGGACTTCAACACCTGTCAAGTAACATGCATATACAAACTTGACACAACTAGTTATATTACAGCTAACTTAACTTTAACTTTGGTCATATATCAAAACTCTGATTTAAATGTTGTACACCCTGAAGGCACTGGAATTCCGTTCTGTTTAAATTTCATGTACAAAAAAAATTGTACAAGTACAGAACTTTTCCGAGCAACCCGCATGTTCGATTAGACGTGTGTTTGATCAATCAAGCAAGTTCTTGACGGATCAAAGCACACCTTGATCGAAGTACAAGATCGTTGGCCTCTTGTGTTGGTATTCAAAACTGATACGAAGAAAACAAAACTAGTTACGCAGCGGAATTAAAGAACTAGTTGTACCTTTCTTCATAGCTAAAGACCTCTTGATCTTCTGCCGTATTCCTCTTCTCTTCTTGGACGTCGTGTGGGCGACGATCTACCAAGACAAAACCACCCACCTTCTCTTCTCGGTTTCCAAACCGCCAGCTACAAACGGAGGCTCTAGGATGGGGCACCTTCTAATCTTCTTCTTCCTCTTCTTCATCTTCTTCAAGCCGCCGCCTACTAAGGGAGAAGGGGCGCCGTCCCTAAGCAAGGAGGAGGGGGGTGCCGACCCTAAGCAAAGAGGAAGGGGGCGCCTGCTCTTGTTATGGAGGAGGGGCGCCGACCACAAGGAAGAGATGTGACCGGCCCTAGCAAGGGAAGAGGGGCGCCGACCACAAGGAGGAAGGGAAATTGTGGAAAATTAGAAAGTTAGGTTTTAGGGGCCACCACCTACTCCTTTTTATAGGCTTGCTGTCGGTTACAAAGAAAGAAAAAATAATAGAATTTTGTTTAGAAAAAATCTAAACCAAACTATATTAAATCAAACCAAGTTCAACCAAACCAAGTTAAGTTAAATCAAACCAAGTTATGGATGGGTGGATGCGAGACTTTATATAGAGACTACAACAGAGACCTAGAGGAGGAATTGGTTTAGGCCTCCTGATGGGCTTGAGCTTCCTGTGTTCGGCCCGAACACCCAACCCAAGTTCATCAATAATAACCCATACCACTAAAGGGTTATTATTGAACTACCGCACTAATCTCATATTACAGTGCGTTAATCTCCCTGTGTTTAAGATATCGTATGCCCGTTAATTAAATAAGTTATACAACTCAATTAATTAACATCTGATTCCAAGAGTAGTACCACTCAACTTTATTATCATGCCGGACTAAGTCCACCTGCACGGTTTACATGATAATCCTTATGAGCTCCTCAAGGGGACATCATCAACCTAAATAATTAGGACACAGATTCCTTTTATAATCAACAAGACACCATATAAATAGTATTATTTCCCAACTTATCGGGCCTATTGATTTAATGAATAAATCTCACCCATTGATAAGTTAAAAAAATAAATATTAAGTATACGTGCTTGTTATTATATAGGGATTAAGAGGACGCACATCCATAATAACAGAGGTTCTGTTCTTTTATATAGTCAGTATAAATCGAACAACCTCAAATGGTCCTGCTCAATACACATATAGTGTACTAGTGTAATTTTATAGTCAAGATAGACTAATGTCAAATTACACTACAACCGTTCCAATGGTTTGTCCCAATCCATCTTGGTTGTGAGCTACTATTTATAATTTGTAAGGAACTGATAACATGATCTTCTGTGTGGCACCACACACCATGTTATCTACAATATAAATTAACTGGACAACTGCATTAACATATATATAAATATAAAATGCAAACATTTGACCAAAGTGATTCTCATTTCAAAATATTTCAAAACAGATGTTCATACAAAAGCTAGGCTTATAGTATACATCCCAACACACCCAGTAGCAACAACAGAAAGATGTGGAGAAACCTTAGTGAGACCTGGAGGAGGCAGGTTTAAACCTTGTAATTGGTATTTGTGACTCAGGAAAATATGGTAAAGCAGATAGAGAAAGAAATTTTGAGGTCTATCGTGTGCTAAAGATTAAGGCCTGATTTTAAAAAATAATAACATTCCTAGAGACAGGAGTTCGACGGGCATAAGGATCATAGCAAAGAAATCATTTTTGGGTTCGAGCATACCCTAAGAAAGCACACTTGATAGATTGGATTATTTCTTTCATATACAGGAAGGTGAACAAAATACACACATCCAAAAATATGAAGATTGGAATAATTTGGTGCTTGCCTAAGCAAACAAAAGTTGGAAGAATCATTGATCAAACTTGGAGATGGTAATTTATTAATCAAATAAACAGTAGTAGACAAAGTTCCACACCAAAAAATGAGAAGGAACATACGACTCAATTAGAAGAGTGCGAATAACATCAAGAAGATGATTCTTTCTTTCAACTACATTGTTTTATTATGGAGTGAAAAGACAAGAACGTTGTGATATCATCCCATGACTTTGAAGAAAAAATTGAAATTCATTCGACATATATTCACCACTTGAATTTGATTGCAAGGTTTTGATTTTGGCAGAAAATTGTATTTTGACTAAAACATAAAAGATTTTAAACATTTAGAAAACCTCACTTTTAGACCAAAGAAAAGATACTTAAGTAAAGCGAATGAAATCATCAATAAATGTAACAAAGTATTTGTAATGTTCATGAGAGATTACAAGGGTAATACAAGTTCAAAAGGTTTGGTGGTACGGTTTTTATGCAATGGAAAAGGAAGTGTTTTACTTTTACCAAGTTTGCAAAAGATGCACAATCAACAAAATTATTATTAGAAGAAATCAAATTTAGGGAAGACTTGAAGTACATGAGAATTAGAGTATTCTAAACGTCTATGCCACACCTTATTATCACATTGAACAATATTATGGGCAACATAATGACAACATAGAGGGACATAAAAACAAAGGAAAGAGATGTCCCACTTTAGGTCCCTTCGCAATTATCTTCCCGGGCACTTGATCCTGCACAAGACAACCAGAATTTGATCGACAAATATAAAATTAATGGACAACTTATGAGACACAAAAACAATATTTAATGATGCTGAAATATCACCAACAACTATGACAGGTAAGGAATTGCCATCGATCGTATGAATTTGAAGATTTTCTTTAAATTTTTTAACATTATTTAAAGGTAAGACAGTGTTGGTCATGTGATTGGAAGCACCAAAATCAAAATACCAAGGCTTGGAATTAGAATTTTTGTTACCTGAAAGGCCTAAAGGAGAAAGGGCAGAAACTAGCACTTGTTAAACTATTTCAGGAGTAATAGAGACTAACCAGGATTAGGGGTATTTGAGGAACCAATTGAGATATTATAGGCTGTTTCAGATTTCTTTAGAGGCCGAGTGGAACAATCTTTGATAATATGCCCCGATAATAATTGTAGAAATTTTTAGTACAATTAGTGGCAATGTACCCGAATCTTTTGCAAATATAGCACTGGATATTTGTCATATCTCTATCTCCTTTAAACCTTCCTTGAGTAGCGCAGGTAACAGGAATTGGAGTAGAATATTGAACTTTTTACTCCAAGACATGACATTGTAATGAGATGTCATCCTTCTCTGAGAATCTTTCCTACACAAATATTCAATAATGGAACTAGTTCTTTGTTCATTCGATTGGACCTGATTGCTTCAAACTCCTCCCTTAACTTCATTAAAATTTGGTCACACTTGCTAGTCTTATGCAAACTTTAGATAGCAATGAGTCCTTCGGGAGGTACACTTGCATACACTATATCTGTGTACTTAGCCTAAAGCTTTCCAAAGAAAGAATAAAACTCTTGGATTGACATACTCCCTTGACTGAGCTGACCTAACTCGAGTTCCAATTGAAATCTTCGTGCTGTATTAATCCAACATTTCTCTAGAGCTCTTATAAGATTGAGCTTGAGAAGTATGGAGGGTTCCACACTTACCAGGATCCAGTCATAATCCGAGCATCCATCACCTCCCATTTTATATATTTCTCCTTCTCTTTCTCGCCTTTAGGTGTAGGAAACATCCCATCAATATTATCCCATAATTTCTTTCCCTTGATAAAATATGAAATTGGAATGCCCATGTAGAATACCATTAAATTGAACAAGAAAATGTTCAGATCGTTCCAAAGATATGATTCAACTAGAAACATGTTCTAAGAGATCAGGTCTAAGAAAATATACTAGAAGAACACGAAAAAGAATAAAATACTAAGATCTTGGAGCTAGACAAGGAACAAGACACAAGATGAAATGATCTCAGAGTTTTGACTCTGATATCATAACAAAAAAATAAACAAGAATTTCATATTTTCTATCTTATTTTAGCAAGAGGATTACAATATATAGACATCAAGAATTATCAAATCCCTTAATCATAAGATCTAATATAAGAAGAAATAGTATTGTAAATAATGGTAGGTGGCGGCGGGGTGGTCAGTGACTACCTATTGCCTCGGCCGCTTAGGCAGTTGAAATTTTTTTATTATTTTTATATATAATATTATAAATAGTCAACATTCTTTATAATGTTTATGCATAAATAAGCTTCATACAATACAATATGGTGCAAATAAATATATAAATGCAACTAATAGGATAATTAATAACAATTCATCACCATATTAATACTAAATAAGTAATATTATTACTTCTTCCAAAAGTCTATGTTTAAAATTCAAAGTTTAAATCCAACATTGCAACAAACCAATAAGGACAAGATTAAACATAACTAATCTTCTAAATCATCTACACATGCACCATCAACTACATCCATAATCCTCTCATCATTAGACTCAAAATTAACATCTTCACTCTCCTCTGATGTATCTAAATCCTCTAATAGGGATGTTCCATACGTTCCTCCTTGGTTGTAGCACTTCATCCGCTCCCGAGGCCTCCGCCACCATTCTCTACGTGAGTCCCGAATCTTGCTCGACCTCATCTTCAACACCACCATTAACAAGCAAACCTTGAGCTTCACTAGCTTGAGAGGATAGAAGCAAATCTCCACCCATTTCTCTTTTACTCTTCTTCATAAGATTTGCGTTGAATTTGACATATACAAAGATCATTGGAACTGCAAGTACCCTGGTAGTTTTGATGCGATCAGCCGAGTTAAGTTAGGTCCTGTGTATGTTTGATGCCTTGTTTTTAAGTGTGTAGAAACTTAGGAACATAAGAAGTTAAGCGGAAGATGTAATGAGCGAGAAGGATGACACGGAAACAGAGTCGACGGACTCGGTGTATCCAAGGGATGAGGAGTTGTGGAAGTGCACATTAGTGGAGCGAGAAGGACGCGTGCTGTTGGGATGAAACCCCGAATCTCCCTAGCCAACGGATCCGTGCGAAGAATAAAATTCAAAACTTACGAATACGAGTTTCAAACTCTAGATCTACAGTAGATAAGAGTATTACCCTTGTAGCGAAGCCCTTCGCGTTCCCGCTCGTCCAAACGGTGCCGGATCTCGAAGTTGTCAATGTAGACAACTCTCTATACGTATCCACACGAACACGTAGATGGAAAAACACACAAAAGGTGTGCTAGCACCTTTTGATGATTCGACCAAGTTGAGGAGGAGAGGGAGAGGGAGAGCTAGAGGAAGGAGATGAAGTGAATTGCCTTGAATGAAATGAATCCAATTCATTCCCCATAAGTGGCCGGCCACCTTCACAAGGTGTAACCCCCATCCTCATTAAATGTAGCCATTAAAGAGAATAGCTTTGTAACCCCCATGAGGTGACACACTTTGATGATGTGGCACATCATCATTAGTCCTCCTAATGCCAAATCATTAATGATGTGGCAAATAGTCAAGTCAAACTTGACTCTTCCTCTTCCTCTCAAGTCAAGTCAAACTTGAATTAATCTCTCTCATGGTTGATCTAATCCAACCATTTAATTCAAGCCAATTTAACATAATGAATCTAATTCATTTAATTAAATTAATTCAATGAGTCATAATCTAAATTAGACTCATTGAACACATGAATTAACTTGAGTCCAACTCAATTAGCCCAATTAGGATTACTCTTAATCCAATTTGATTCATCAAATGAATCTAATCCTCTTGGTTCATCATATGAACCTAATCTCCATCTAATTGTCCTTAGTGTGTGACCCTATAGGTTCTTGTAACGTTGGCAATGCCCCTAAACCCATTTAGGAGCATAAGTAATGAGCGGTATCTAGCAACACATCATTACTACCCAATGTTACAAGAATGTTGAGATCCAACATCACCTTGTGACTACTAATTGTGACTCCTCACAAAATATGACAAGTGTCCTTCTATCCTAGATATCTAGATTGATCAATGTGAGGCATAGACCGTGTCATCCTCTGATCAATCTAAATCCTGAACTCCAAGTAGACTCACTAAATCAAATGAGCTCAATATCTCATATTGACTCATTTGAGCATGGCCATGCACTTCGTGGTCTCACTCTATCAAGAATACCGATGTCTCTCCCGTCATATAGGAGGGATAGATCCCATCTACATCACTCACATCCCTCCGCATAATTTGTTACATACCCAGTAATCGCCTTTATAGTCCACCCAGTTATGGGTGACGTTTGACGAAACCAAAGTACATAACTCCTTATTAGGGAACGATGGTGACTTCTGGTCTAAGGACTAGTAGTCATACTAATAGCTACATGAGAAAGTATATGACACTCATATAATGATCCATGATACTTTTTCATGGCGGGTCATTCAGTATACATTCTCTAATACATACCCATGTGTCAACTTGATATCTCTATATCCATGACTTGTGAGATCAAGTCATCGAGTTGACCTACATGCTAGTCTTATTGCATTAACATTGTCCCTGAATGTTAATACTCGACTAGGAATGATTAAGAGTAGTATTCCCTATATCATCTCACTATCGATTCAACCAATCGATTGATATAGGTAAGAACCTTCTACTCAAGGACGTTATTATACTTAGTTTATTTGGCACCAATACAAGTAAGTATAATAACCAAAAACCAAATGCCTTTATTTATATAGAATATGATACAACAAGTCCAAAATACAATCATCAAATGATTGGCTCTAGGGCTCTAGCTAACACGTGCGACGCATCCGAGGGAAGAGAAGCTGGAAACCTGCTCGAGGAGAAAGTCGGAGTTGGGTACGGGTGAGTTCAACTCTAAACTGCTAAAACATCACCCAAGTGAGTGAAGTCCGAATTTGGTCAACTCGAAAGTTGACCATGAAGACTTGAATACTTGAGATACCTCAGTTGACTTGAGGCGCCTCGGATGCCCAGCAAATAAATTGTCGCGGAAGAGACCTAAGGCGAGGCATCTTGATGAATAGTAGTCTAGGCGCCTCCGAACAATTGGAGGCGCCTGAGATTCTAGGAGCCGTTGCTGAGCAGATAAGCAGCGGAGTTCCTCATCAGCATTACTAAGGCGGCTTCGATGAACTGAGGTGCCTCCATTTTGACACATCAGAAAGAGATTGCTACGTGGATAACAATTACCACATTGGAGGCGCTCTGAATCAATAGAGGCGCCCTGATGGCCATGTCAGCAAAACGATCACTTCGACCAATGCACTATAAATAGTGCCCTATTCCTAGTTGTAAAGCGTCACACTCCGTATTCATTTTTTGTACTTCGTTTTTGAGCTTATAACTGCTATAAGGAGCTTCTCCGCCTCAACATTGTCGAAGGAGTTTTCTGCTATTGCTTTGAATTGCCTTGAATTTACAACCACTAGGTTGTAACCAAGTAAATATTTTGTCCCCTTATTTCTTTTTATGTTATTTTTTTTCTAATTAATTAGTGTGTCATTGCTAAGCAAAAAAGCAAGATGATTTACAAGCTATTGCCGGTCCACTAGGTCCAACATAATCTTAATGTCTCGAGCTTATTTCTTTTCTTAGTACGTATTTAAACAATTAAAAAATTATTAAAACTAACAAAAAGAAAAAATAGATAATATAATTTATGAATTGCTACTTACCCCTTCAAATTGGTTCCAATTTCTTTCACATCTCGATGAACTACTTGTCAAAAAGAGAAATCTAATTGCCATTTTTTATAAGTTTGGAGTGTCACCACCATAATTGGACCACCTTTTAAATTAAAAAAATAGGCAAAAAATTAATAAACCCAAAAATAGATAGAAAAGACATGTATGCGCTGAATAGTAATAAAAGAAGAGATGTACCCGGATCAAAGTCGTGGTACACATCCACCTTCTCATATGTCATTACCATTTTTTTTGTTGCCCCTAGGGCATAACCGAGTTAGTTATCATATCATAGGTTTACAGAATTGAACAAGGGTTGAATCCTAGCCATTACCCTCCCATGCCAGGGTGGCGGATTTTATCTTTTGGAGAAATGATCATTTCAAAGTTTCTGGATTTATTCTTATACTTCGATAATTTATCATTACAAATGGTGGAGTGGATTGCATGTCCTCGTTGGTGGAAAAAATTCTCTCAACAAAATTCAAGAACTTATTCATTGGTGTCATTTTGTATGCTTTGGATCTTTGAGGTAAAAAATCATATTCAATGAATAAGCGGCATAATGCAAAGGATTTTTTTTCAAAATAGGGGTGACATTTTTTCCTTTTTTGAAAGTCTTTCTAATATCTTCCTTGACTTATTTAAGTGCACCCAATAAAAAGGCCATTGAGGGCTTTTTGTCACCATCAACAAGGTGTAAAACTTTCACTGAAGGGGTGAAAACATTTAATACTAAAGAAACACCATTCCAGAAAAAGATATGTCACCTCCGCCGTTTTCCCCTTTACACCACTCCATAATTTTGTGTTGCTCCACTTCTCGGATGTAAACATAAGTCTCAATTAATCTTTCTTGCTTTTGAGACTTTCCAAAGTCAAAAATGAAATAGCAAATCTAGTCACCCCGGGCCTTTCAATATCCCTCTTCTTAGTATATATTTCCTCATAATAGCTAAAATTCTATAATGCGTATAGATGAATATTGTTAGGGTCTTTGCTTTCTCAAGCATTCCGCTAAACTTGGATTTTTTTTCCAATTACTTCAAGCATGAGGTTGATTGTTTGAGTCACATAAGAGGTCTAAAAAAATTTGAGGTTGTGTAACCTTCAACAACTCCGCTGCTGCCATATTGTTTGTCGTATTATTCGTCACTACTTGAACAACATATTAAGGGCCAATCGCCTCTACAAATTGTCTAGGGCTTGTATTGTCAATTGCATGAATAAGAATCCCGCCTCATAAATCCATCGTGCAAGGTACTCATGAACATCATTTGTAAACATTAATTTCAATGCGTCATTTATGTTTTGTTGTCTTACCTTTGTTGGATTTATTGCGGATGCCCATTTATCAATAGGCCCAAGATGCTTTGACTTCTTTTTAGAAGAATCTTTCTCCACTTGACAATCTTCATCCTCTATATAAATGCCTATATTTACTTCTGTCCTCTCTTCTTTTAGTTCTTTCACACTTTCTCGTTTCTTATTCTTGTTATTTTCAAGATAAGCTCTTATTCTTTTTTTGTATATAGGACATACTTCTACTTATCCTACAATAGTGCAATATGAAGCTTTATCTGTTAAATTCCTCCCTATTAAGCCTCTTACATAATTTACATGTGATGCAATCTATTTTTTCTTTGTAATACAACACCCCATAATCCCAAACAATATTCGCTTCAACTCCAACTCTGATTGTTTCTCATTTTCTACCATTAATTTTTAATAATTAAATAAAAAATAAAAAATAAAAATTTAGAACACAAATTTACTATAGAATATATTAACTAAAAATAAAATGTTAATCTAAATATTTAAAAAATAATAATTATATATATATATATATATATATATATATATATATATAAAATTAATAGGAGTATATTAAAATTATCCCAATCATAGCGAGAAGTATATTAAAATTATTAATAAAGTTATTCGATTAAATCCTACATGAAGTTAAAAAAAATCGAAAAACTTCTTTGTTTACTCAACGTCTTCGCTTCAGACGTAGGATGCATCGCAGGACCGCAACGGGCTCAAAAGCATAGCCTGAGCCTGGTGATGGGTCCGAACGTCTCACCCCGGTCCAATGATGTGTTTGAAGCGGTGAAGATGAAACACCTAAACTGAGAAGTTAGGTTTTTCGTTTGTTCTGTGCCGGAATCGAAATATGTAACAGCCTAACCTCAGCAGCGATGGCTGTGTTAGCGGCGATGATAGCAGCGATGGGGCAGCAACTACGGTGGTTCGAGGCGGAAGGAGGCATGAGTTGTTTTGAAATTACCTAAGGTATCAGGATTTTTTAACCTAATTTGAACCACCTAAAACATCGCCTTCCAAAAAGCTGTGTGGTTGATGTTGGGAATGCAATCAAAGTCTCACAATACATGGAAACGATCATAGGTTTAAAAGATAAAGATATCTCTATTGGTATGAGGCATTTTAGGTAGAGTCCAAAAATAAAACCATGAGGGCTTAGGCCCAAAGTGGATAATATTATACCATTGTGGAGATATGTGAATTTTTTTTGGACATAACAATTGATATTAGAGTATGGTCGTTCTTCACTGGAATAATCGTCAGAAGAAGCACGAGCCAGAGCCATGGTTCAAATCGAGCCATGTGGGGGTTGCCTTGAACGAAGGATGAGGGGAGACCCTGAGCAGGTCAAGAGTGATAAGATGCTTGAGGGGAGACTTGAGCAGGTTAAGAGTGACTGGATACTTAAGGGGAGGCCTTAAATAGGTCAAAAGTAACCCGATGCTTGATGGGAGACCTGACTATGAGAATAATGATGGTCCTTTGTTTGAGGGAGGATTGTTATAAATACAAGCAAACTTTCACATTGGAAATACATGGAAAAGATCATGAGTTTTAAAGATAAAGATATTTCCATTGGTATAAGATCTTTTGGGTAGAGCCTAAAAATAAATCCATGAAGGTTTAGGCTCAAAGTGGACAATATCAAGGGAAATTATATGGAGAATTCTAAAAAATAGAGGTGTTAGCATAACATATATACATAAAGCTGAGTAGACGCCTAAAGACCTATATACATAAAGCTTCACGCTCCTATTTATCCTTTTTACATCTAACCGTCCCTCACCTAAAAAATTACAATTTCGTGCCTTCCATCCATAGTGTACCACTTATGATAAGCCCTACCCCGGTAGTGTGGCTAAAAACTCTTAAGTGTCTAGTGATATGTGGACATCTCCCGACACGTGGAGCCAACCTCAAATCTTCCGCTATAGCTATGTAATAAGGTGCATTAGAAGAATAGATGCTTTGGTGTCTCAAGCTCCTGCCTACAAAAAGTGCATTGTCGGTCCTCCTGATGATGCTGTCTATCTATCTCTAGTGGGAAGCCTTACTAGAGAAGCCTTCGCAATGCCAACATCCAAAAAGTGATTTCATGACTCGGTTGTAGATAAGTCTTCCACACCATCTGGACCCACATCCTGGGACTAGGTTGTCTGAAGAAGTCACTCGTTCGGGCTACCCCTTCATCCTATGCAAACTAATCTTTCGGTCTTTGCTTAGCCGTCTCAGGTGGCCCCGCAGTCTCTAGAATGAGATCTTATAACTACAACAAATGCTTGATCAGAAGGGAATCTTAATGGGTTGCTTGCTAGATCCAAATAGCACTGCGACTCAAGTAGGTGTGATGAACCCACTAGTCCAGAGTGCATTTTCCTTCTCTTAAATTCGCTATAGAACCTTAGCCAGGAGAGCGCCTGCAAGTCTCTGAATCCCAAGCCTCCCTCATCCTTAGGCTGCCACATATCTGCTCAAGACACTGGAGGTGCTTGAACGTTCACATGAAGGATCGACAAATACTATAGATACAATCAATGATGCCCTGCGGTATCTGAAGGATGGACATTCAGAAGCACTTGATCCCCTGAAGCACTGAAGGGATGAACTGTGCCTTATCGACATAAGACAGAGTCTTCTTCAGCTAATTGATTCGACGAATCAATGAGTTAGTTAGAAGGCTATAGTTAGATAGTCAAAGATGCGTTGCAGCTAATGGAATCCCGAGGTATCTAAAAGACATGACACCTTCCTGAAAACCTATACCATTCTCGCTAGAAAAATGCTCGACTTCAGTCTATTAACCTGGAAGTCCTATTGCCTCCCTGAAAGTCCGTAGACAAGTGGTCAGTGTGCCAACTAATGCTGTATTACCATGACAGAAGAGGTGAAGGCCGTTAGCATAGGCCATGTGAGCTAATCTAGGTGGGCACATTGCGGGTGGAAGTTGAAACCTGCATTGGTGGTGCATTGTTGCAGCTACCTCCCAAAGACCTCTATGTAGATACCAAATAGGTAGGGAGACAATGGGTCCTCTTGCCTGAGACCCTGACTCCCCTAAAATTCCCCTAAAATGCCCAAACATCCCGTCATTGATGGCTGCTGAGGAGGTAGTGGTCACACACTCCATGATCTAGGACACCAATAGTGGAGGAAAGTTGAGTCCCTCAAGAACTTCATGTAGAAAATCCCAATGCCTTTTGGAGGTCATTCTTCATAATACATTGGGGAGAGATGCGCTTGCGGTTGTATTTCGCTCCCGAGCTAAATGGATGTTATCGGTAATGAGTCGACCTTGCACAAAAGATGCTGGGGACTGATGAAGAATGTGACCCAAGACCTCAGATAATCTAGTCGCTAACAGTTTGGAGATGACTTTGTAGAAAATCTTATAACAAGAGATACGCCAATAATCGGTAACTTTGTTAGCATGAGCAGACTTTGGGACAAGTCCAATCAACGTATGATTCCATCTTCTCAAGAGAACATGATCATAGCATGGGATGATTCCACATCTGGGATCAAGAGAGGAAGCTGCATTGCTAAATTTGCCCGAGAAAGAAGTCAACCTCTACTCTTTTAAAAGCTGTAAGTTTACAACTCGTGCAATATGAAGATAATAGGCCCACTAGAAGTCTACAAGATGAAAGGTGACTTTCTTGTATGTATATTGCCTCGCATTGGCAAAGAAACCGAAAATAGATTGGGCAACTAAAGAAAACACCTAGTCTAAAGACAAAGCTTTAAAAAGAATATTAGGTTATATTCTTATTAATGTAAGTCAAGTGTAACCCATTACATGGTATATTTAAGACTCTTGATAAAACCTTAAACCTAGGCCACCAATGTGGTACAAATCCATCACATACCTTAATAAAACAAATAAATTCTAACTTCTGTAACAATAGATAATCCTAAAACAAATAATCAGAAAATATCTAGATGGAGATTATTCTTGTTCCCTCTGGCAATAAAGACAAGTGACAAGTGAATGATGGGTAGAAATTAATTTGTGATTACATGTTATATAACGGCGCACCTTAATTAATTAATCCCTAAGTGGTAATTTTACACAATCAGTACTACAAGAAGTTGTAGGAAATGTGGATTAAATAAAGGGAATGCTTGAGATTATTTCATATGCACATATTCAGAACTTATAGTCTAGTTACTGTTGTGGATGCTGGTGGAGTCAAAAGATAGGTTGTGTTAGTTTGTGCAGTAGGTGGAATAAAAAAATAAGGTTGTGTTTGTTTGTGCAGTAATCTATGCAGTAGGTGGTGGTTCAAGCTTATCCCCACAACAATATCTGATTGATGGTTGGTGAACCACTGTGAACACATGGTCGGTATAAAGTATGTCTGGGTCCACAACCTCGTCCTCCATCTCCAAAACCTCATCTAATAACATCAGCCACTACATCGAATAGAGATAATTATGCAGCATATACAAGGATAATATTAGGTACTTGAGCTAAGACATTGACAAAGAGGATTCTGTAGCATCTACAAATTGTTATGAAGGAATGACATTGAAATATCTAGATGAACAGGAAGTTGGCCTCTTGAAATTCTACATTTTTGCACTTAGAAAGTTTAAGATGTGTGGAGATAGGATGATGTATCACTAGGTCATTCCACTTGCCTAGAGCAATGAAATTCTCTGTGCTGAACAACAATCTTGTTTTATGTTACAAATATCCTAACCTGACATATGCAAGAGATTTTCTAATTAAAGCATATATGATGCATAACTCACACAATTCTTTACAAATAGAGGAACAAGATTGACAATGAAATTGTTGATTTCATACTGTTGAGAAGGGAGCAAAACCTGATCTTTGCCATGCTAATTAGTTCTCCAGAGTCTACCTTTAGTAAAGAAAGTAAAGCCTACCTATAGTATCCCGTTAGCACAATTTCCAGATCTTCAAGTCATCAACTAATAACATCCTTCTTCTAGTGAGACCAAAACATGAGAGAAGGTGAGCACAAGTAATCTTATCTAGACGACAGGCAGTCTCTACTGATCTGCAGTCTATTTGGAGGATCTGCAAAGCTTTTCCAGCTTCAATGATCATGAATTCATCCAAACATGCTTGACAGGAAGTTATCCGAGTCGGCAACTCATCAATGAAGCTAGGTCTCAGCTTGATTTCTTCTCTTCTAATATACAGCAGTTTGCATTCTTAAATTTTACTTGAAGGCCCCAACACATCCAAATGTTTGAACAACACCTTTAAATTTCTAATTACTTGTACGCATATTTAAGTGTTCATAAAACTTATTTTACAACATCTGAATCTGCATGATAAAATTTCATGTTCTACAGGAGATAAGCTTGTTGGGGAGGTTAGCAGACTTGTAGTTGCTGAAGCATGTATACAAGCACTTGACCTAGAGTGTACTAAAAGAAAGATCTACGAGATCAACTCAGTTGAGGTAGCTATTCCTTGGATGCTAAATTTCTTCACCCTCCTTCTAGAGACCTTCAATCCTTTATACCTTGGAATCAAATGAATAAACATATTCATATAAATAATAGGAAATGTATCATGTTTTTCCTTTTAGGTTTGCAAATTTCTACTTGGGATTGTTTGTGTCAACAGCTTTGATGAAATGACAAAGAAAAGAATATGTTTTGTTTAATCTGCAATATGGACTTCAAGTATTTATTTATTTTTTTTTAAAAAATTACTTTTTGGAGAACAAGGTGCAAAACCTTTATATTTCTTTCTTTTTCAGGAGCTCCGGAAGAATTTCATAAAATAATGAAAATAATCTTTTTTTGCTGTCTTATTTTCTCAGATTTGATACTGGAATAGAATATGAGAAAAGGAAGTTATGTATGTTTTACAGGGAGACGGCCCTGGGAGTGTTCCAGAGAAATGGAGGGAGCTCTTTGAATCTGCCGAAACTAATTAGTCTGAATCATAATTTCTCTCCTCGTAACTTGTTAAAGGTACTCAGGATCTGCTCATCCTTCAGACGCTGTAATATATTTGTGGATATATATTAATTGTTAACTTGCCTTCCTATGGTGACTGTTTTATTTACTTTTTTCCATTACTGATTTACTAGTGGCTTCATGTATAAGCAAACGAAGCATCTCAAGGTACATAAACAAGCTAAGGTACATGTAGATTTGATGAGAGCTATGTGAGTGCAACGGAAGAATTCAACGAGTAATGAGAGGCAATCACCATTCTGCATTATGTAGTTCTGCATGATATAGCAATCCCCTCCTTGGCACTCATCTAAGGAAAAGAAAGCCATACACAGAATCAGTTTGCGTGAATGAGAACAATCCAACTAATGTCATGGATATAATTGTTATTTTTCCAGTCATGATGTTCATGAGAATCTGCTTAGTGCTATTGTACAGGTGAGGCCAGTAGCCTTGGCCCGATTTCCAGCTCATGTCATGGTGTTTATTGTTTTTATTTCATCGACGTGCTATTTTGTTTTGTTTAATTATGAATGTATCCAAACTTAGCTGGCATGTGAGGGAATGGGAATTGGCAAACAACAATATAGTATTATTATTGATTGCATGCGATTACAAATGCTACATTACTTGGTTTGGCTAAAAAAACATTTCATGAACTACCTTAAATTGGTTTAGACTTTTGTCGTTAATGGTTGCGACTAAAATCCTATATACTTTGAAAATTTCTTTCTTTTTTTTTTTTCAAAAGATACACTCAAAACTAGAAAGTTTTCAATCGACATTTCAAGTTTCCATTTTATTTGCAAGGTATGCACTTCCTTTCATCTCTCTTTTGTTGGATATCCAAAGCAGCCTTACTATTATCAATGATAAGTTTTTGTTTCTAAATATTTCAGTGTCACAATGTTAGCATTTTAGACAAACAAACAAAATACCATTAGATTTATGATAATGAGATCTATTTGATATTGTAATTGCAATGGATTATTTTAGGTTGACAGAATAATTTAGCCAAATTACTTTAATAACATTCCATTCATAGGAAAGAAATTTAAGAAAGTGCTCTTAGAAACATATTGGATATAATTATTATCTTACATTATTTACAGGGGCTGTGACTTGACTGCGTGCAAACAACTACTGATTTTGTTATTACAGCTCATGCTCAAGCTGTTGCCTTGCACGCCTACTACATGCCTAAGAAAACTTGATTAGGTGGTATTGAAGAAAATTTAATTTGCATCTCCCACTTCTCAAGTTTATTAATGGGGTTTGATCCCTTCTTCCCAAGTGTAAAACTTGGACATGGTTAATTTGGTAGGTACTAGTTAAAATTGTATCCAATGCAACTTCTAAACTCGTTCGGTTTACTAACTTTGCTAAACACATTTAATGTGAATCCCAAGCTTTACCTTTAACATACGTATACAAGTTCATGAATCAACTCAAGTAAAACTCATCATTCAATTATCATTGCCTAAGTTTGACTCAGGCATGCCTAAGAAGTGTGGCCTTAATTGAGGCCAACAAATGGCGTAACCAAATATATACCTATTCAAATTCACAACTATAGAAGGTGAGTCATTTTGATATCTACACGAGGAATTGTAGTATTAATGGTCTCATTAAACTCTATGTATCTCATGTGCATCTAAAGCTTTTTCACATGACTTCCTAAATCATGATTCCTATTTTATTTGAAACTTTTGAGAAACCATTTATGCTTCAAAAGGATAGTTTTATTGACCAACTCTTTTGTAGTAGAATTAACTTGCAACTTAGTTACTTTGCCTATTAAACTTGGTCTGAGTTACCATAAAGTGTGTGAGACCCATGCCTCAAGACAACACCAGGATAGTTTTATGTTGATTGTGTTCTTGCATTGATGATGAATGTATCTGTATCATAATTATTTACATCATATTCATTATTGCACTCTATGCATGTTAACAATTAAGTCTCTCTCTATAGTTGAGAGAGTTGTCAGTCATATTCGCTACACATTCGGCCACTTAGGGGAAGTGGTAGTTGAAGTTGGGTTCATCTTGTCCTGTTGTGCTCGCTTGGTCATTCTGAGTAGTGGTAGCTGGAGTCGCGTAGATAGTAACCCCTTCTTGTTATGTAGTTAAATAAATACTCTGCATTCTGTCTGTCTCTGCCACATTGATGTAGTGGTAGCTGGAGACACGAGCAATCATCATTGTCCTCCCTGCTCGATCACATTGATGTAGTGATAGCTAGAGTGCTGTGTAGAAGTGACACATACATGTTCGTATACATATGATACAAGGTGCATTTTTTTTAGATATATCTACATATGCTTGTGATATGTTGCATTTGATTGAGCTATAATTGTTGTATATGGTTGTCATGATTCATACATGTTCATTTATCATATATGTATATGCTATTATATATTGCTCAACAAATATGTTGTTAATCTCTAATGAGTTTACTAATCACTATACTGTGTATGTTAGATCCAGATTGGGTATGTGCATTTATTATGCTATATGTAATTATATTTTTATTTCCCTACTGAGATTGTATGTTTTGGTCTCCATGTTCTATGTTGAACATGCACTATTATGTCTATTATCCACTGAGTCATTCAGACTTATCATCCCGTTATATGTTTTATGTTTTTCAAGTATCATGTAGATGTTGTAGAGTTGCATGGAGTATCCTGTCTGTCGGTCCCACGTCATATCTTAGGACAACTTTATTTGTGTCATTTTGATTTATTTGCATTTCCTTGGATTTCATTATGGATTCGATATTGTAATAATTTTGACTTGGACTTGATGTTTAGACTTGTGTCTACCTTTACTGTTTTTACTGCTTGTTGTGTTTAAGTCGAGCTGGCTCGTAGTTTGTCATTTTGGTTTGAGTGTCCTACCTTATGTCTTTCATTGTATTTTTGTTCAGCCGCGCGGGTCCAAGTATATTTCCATCTGTGTGAGTTGTAGTTATTATACTTGTACAACCGTGTGGTTATGTATCCAAGTTCCATACGTTGTCATAAGAGGGGAGATATTGTCCGTTTATCGGGCTGAGACTCCTTCGGGGCACGACAAGGTACTAGAGTGGATCTAAATACCCTGAGGCCCAGGCGACCCGAGTGGGTCCAAACCCTTGATTGGTCTGAACCCAGCTACTCTTGTAGATGAGTTAGCACATTCTGATTGGCTGACACGCGTCAGTTCTAGGCACCTAGGGTGGTCAAAGCACCCAAGAGTAGAGTGTTCTGTTTCTACTCCTTTCTCACTTAATCTTTTAAATTTCCGTTGCTTACTCACACACGCTTTTTAAAGTTTGAAAAAGAAAAAGATTTTAAAATACACTTGATTCACCCTCACTCTCACGCGCCTACGATCCTACAAATTACACCCAAATATCCTTAAGTATTTTATACTTGGTTTCTTATTAAAATAGATTTTATAGGGTGTTTTAATTTGTATTTTATTTATTATAATTCTATTTTGAACGTAGCACGCTGTATTAATGGCTCCAGTCCAAAAGAATTTAGGTAGGTTGTATTATTTATCACTGACCTAGCTATTTTTTTGTAAAGTTTTATTTTTTCTTTTGACTATTCTATTTTATTGGGGTGTTTTAGGATATGAAAATTCATGGTGATATTCATTTTCCAGATAGAGATTTGTAAAATTATAATATTTAAATTCTCCATTATTTTCGCTTTTAATTTTTTTAATTTTTAGGTCTTTTTTCATTTTCTATTTGTTTGCAAAAATTATTAAATATTTCAAAGGTTTCATTTTATACTTTAAGAATTTTACCCAGGTATACCTGGAATAATCATCAATTATAACCAAATATTATATACTTCCATTTATTGATTTATATGAGATTAAAGTTAAAATTTTCAACAAGTAGAACTTTTCTAATTAAGAAATTTTATTGTAACTGAATATCGCCGATTCTAATTACTTTAAGTTTGTCATTGTTACCAAAGACAATTAATCTTAGATTCTTGAACTTTATGTTTGTGAATTTATGTTGATCTCTAGTTAAATATCTAAAGCATCCACTATCTAGTATCCATGTAAGATACAAATATTAAATAATAAGTGTTATTGGAGAAATAACCTTATTGAAATTTTTAAGAATTTTTAGAAATTTTTTAGATTTTAAACGGAGTTCGGATGACATATTTTAAGAAGATGAATTAATTAGGTTTAGAGATAGCCTACTTGGAATATCAATTAAGTGGGAGATGCTTGATTTCATTTGCAATTAATTAAACTAACTAAAAGATAACAAAACCTAAGTTTTCATTATCCCATCATCTCACCCGATCCCTTTCTCCCCGATTCTTCTCATCGCTAACATGCTTCTTGGATCATGAAAGTCGATAGGGGGGGGGGTGAATATCGATTTAATATTATTCGTAGCTAAGTAAGAGTAAGCAGGGGAAAAATAAAAGAGAGCACAAACGCTGACACAAACCAATTTACTTGGTTCAGATCCTTCGTCGACTCCTACTCTAAGGTCCGTATTCATTGAGTGCTTTCGTTGGACAATTCACTAGTAGTTCGCAAAAGATTACAAATGCAAGTACACAAACTTTAAAAGGAAATACTGACAACACAATAAAGGAAGAAAAAACTATTGGTAGCATGTTGTCGGAGGAGCTTCGCAGCGACGTAGGAGCGCAACGCAATAGAGCAGATATCGTTGTTGTTCTTTGCTTCAGGGCTCACCCTCCTTATATAGGAGGCTCCGGGCATCCGGATCCCTTCCGAGTACTTGGACTGTGATGTAGCCTAGCCAACCAATGAGCTCCACGTGCGACGACTGCAACAGGATAAACTTTTCGTTTCAGGCGCTCGAACTAGTTCTGGGCACCCGGACAACTCCGAGCCCCCGGATCCCTTCCGAGTGCTCGGACCACCTTTCTCCAGAAGGTCCTTTTCCTGCAAGAAAGTGTTAGTTTGAGGCAAAATAATAGTTATACTACCTTGTAAAACAAAAGTCAGTACAGTTAAAGAAAAAAAGAGTAGTAATTAGATTCCGTCTCACCGAGATCGGAATCTAGTCAAGATCTCAACTTAGATTTCCGAAATGGTTCTAAGTTGGATCGGTGCCTAAGTTCCCTAACTGGGAACGCGTCCTCACCAAGTCACTCCCCTCAGTGACTTATCTTAACTTACCTGCCAGACGTCCGGTCAACCCGTCGACCAGTCTGGACTTCGTGCCAGCTACCCGATCAGCCTGTCGACCTAGCAACACTGAGTTAGTACAATAGATAAACATAGTACAGTAAATCTAGGATTACCTTCCTAGCGTTGCCTAGCTTAACTCACTAGGACTTCCATTGTCCGACTTCACTCACCAGGACTTTCTCTACCTAGCTTTACTCACCGGGACTTCCACCACCTAGCTTCACTCACTAGGGTCCGACTTCACTCACCGGGACTTTCACTACCTAACTTCACTCACTAGGGCCTAACTTCACTCACCGGGACTTCCACCACCTAGTTTCACTCACTAGGTTTGGCTTCTCTCACCGGGACTTCCACCACCTAGCTTCACTCACTAGGGCCCGACTTCACTCATCAAGACTTCCACTTTACCTAACCTTTGGTTAGAACTTACCTTTGTTAGTCATCTAGTTCTGACTAGACTTCTCTCTCCCAAACATCAAATCCTGTTTAGGTCAACCATTGGTCATATTGTCAAACATCAAAACCCTAGAGGTCGATTGTACCAACAATCTCCCCCTTTTGGATATTCGACAATTTTCTTAAGTTAGGCTTGGGTTTTTAAGGGTTAATTCTCAAGAGTTGAGAAATTTTAAAAAGTTTGAGAGGTTTTAGATAATTTTTTCTAACTTAAGACATCACTCTCCCCTTTGGCACACATCAAAAGGATATAAACTTAAGGTTCTATTAGGTTTTGCACCAATAATGTACAAAAAACTTTCCAAAGTGTTTGCAAAAACGTCTTTCTAAGTAAGCATAAAAGAAAACTTAAGTAAACCCTTTTTTGAACTTTATAAAACTCAGTTTTAAAGATTTGCAGAATTTAATTTTTAAAAAATACTTTTAATCTTTTAATTAGGGCTCTGCCTGAACTCGACACATTCTTAGGACTTCTTGTTAACCATAAGTAAAACTTCCTATGTGTCTAGGGGGTTGATCCAAATTAAAAGAACACAAAGTTTGAAAGTGAGCTTTCAAAATATTTTCCAATATACTAAAAAAAAAAATTTGAAAGTGATTGTGGAACAAAATCTTTTGAGATGAGCTTGTCAATTTGTTAAAATGTTCACTATGTAACAAAATAGTTTTTCAAAATATGTCAAAAAAAAACATAATTCAAAATAATTTTTGAAAAGCATAGAGTGTTGTTTTTTTTTATAAACCAAGTTTGTAAAGTAATTTGTAAAATAATTTTCAAAATGAAAAAAATTGGAAATATTTTAAGAATATTTTTCAAATAAAGTGTGAGAAGATTTTTCAAAATATTTTCAAGTGTATTTATAAATTTTTCAAATATTTTTACAAAAGTAATTTTTCAAAATATTTCTCAAAACCATCTCCCCTGAAGTCAACACTCCCCCTGAAGTGAATACTAGGGTTTGAGCATAATTTCAAGACTTTAGTACATTTGTCTACCTAAGTGTGTTAAGGAAATTGGGATCAGTAACACTTATGTTTAGTAGGGGTGAGCAGTCAACCCGCCAAACCGACCAACCCACTTATACCGACTCGAACCGAACCGAAAAAAAATAATCCGCCGGATATAGGGTCGGATGTAGGGTCTTGATATTGCATTATCTGATCTAGTAGGGCCGGATAATTTTTTATCCCAATAACTGAACCAACCCGATCCGCGATCACCCCTACTTGTAGCAATTATTGTTGATAAGCTGCTACACGTTGTAGCATCTACTACTGATAAACTGCTACATGTTATAGTAGCTATTTCCGATTAGCTGCTACAACGTATAATGAGTAATATCTATTATCATTTTAAAATATTTTATTTTTTTGTTGTACTTATATTTATATTTTATATTTCATTGGATATAGGGTCGGATATCCAAATAACTGACAACCCGTCGGATATCTGATACATAAGAACCGTCGGATATAGGGCCGGATGTAGGTCCTGATATTGCATTATCTGATCTAGTAAGGCCGGATAAATTTTTACCCCAATAACCGAACCAACCCGATCCATGATCACCCCTAATGTTTAGTATACTATTTTCATAAGTATTTCTACATACTTATTATAATTATTCATTTAAGTTTCAAGTTAAATGCAATAATTTGTTATTAACTCAATTTAATACTTATTTGATTAAAACAACTTAAATTTTGTATTAATTGATTGAGTTAATTGATGAAAGTCTTAGTTATAATTTAATTGTTATGTACATTATGTAACAACCCACCCTTCTTACTTCTACTCTCTAAGGGCGAATGTTACCTAACTACAACTCTCTATCTAGTGTCACTGACGCTATTATTAGAGTCAGTTAGAT
This sequence comes from Zingiber officinale, assembly GCF_018446385.1. NCBI lineage: Eukaryota > Viridiplantae > Streptophyta > Magnoliopsida > Zingiberales > Zingiberaceae > Zingiber > Zingiber officinale. The sequence continues at coordinate 75,804,480 of NC_055992.1, forward strand.
TTATCACGGTTCAGAGGAATTCCTACCGAAAAATTTCGAAAGAGTCTCCCCTGTACCGGTGACCAAATCTATAATACACAAGATATATACGCAGCCACATGCGGCTGGAACACATTTTATTCACAACCACGTAGTAATAAATTCATACTATAACCAAAAGACTAGACTAGCAACAAGAACTAAACATAACTCCCAGAATAGGACATAAATAAGCTACAATACGAATCAAACTCAATCACAATCACATAAACATCATAACAGTATTTAAAGAAAAGAACTAAAGCATAAACTCTAATCATTAGGTCCTGCAAGTTTGCTAGCATTCTCTGGATCTCTCCATAGTCCAGTCACCACACACATTCATCATCACCACCACCCTGTCGCCTCCCTTCATATCTTAGCTTTTCCTTTATCTGCAGTAGGAGGAAAGAAAACAAAACTATAAGCGATAACGCTTAGTAAGTACTAATCTATCTCACAAAACTCGAAGTGCGTAAAAAGTAATGCAATAATACTGAAACTGAAACGCTAAAGCAAATCTGCATGTGCTCATGGTATACAGAAATAAAATTGGATACTAAACATGCTCACTAACTGACAGGATAATAAGGAAATTAACACTGTAAGCTTAGAATTAAAGAAACTAACTTTTTATTTATTCTAAGCATAAAACTTGTTTCAATTTCCTATATCCTTGTAATAGAAATTAATCTTTTAATTTCTATCTTTTACTTTCTTCTTCTTTCTTTCTTCTTAACTTTTCTTATACTAGAAATTAATCTTTTAATTTCTCTTTTACTTTCTTCTTCTTTTCTTCTTTCTTTTCTTCTTCTTTGGGCCCATGCTAGTATCATCTTTGTTTTGCGCGCTCTCTAATAGTGACTGGGGTAGCGAGCCTCCAGCCCTATGAAGGATAAAGACCTCGGTCTTACCAGGGCCAAGACCTCAGAATTGGTCACCTGGATTTGTTTAACGACAACCTCGGAAGTCGGGTACTAGCCTCTTACTTTAATTTACTTATTATTTCTTTTTAACTAGACTTTAGTCTTTTTCTTTACTCACACTTCTCATAATCCTTTATTAGAGTTTATTAGAATCTTGTAGATATATCCAACAAGTGTAGGATTACAACTAACCAAGCATGCTATATGAAAATACACAAGGGAAGCAGATCTGAACTCTCTAAGCATGTTATTAAACAAAGCAAAGGAAAGCGACTTTGAACTTACTAATCATGCTATAAAATAGAGCAAAAGAGAGCTAATTCGGACTTTCTAAACATGCTGTAAAATAGAGCAAAAGAAAACTAACTTGGACTTTCTAAACATGCTGTAAAATAGAGCAAAAGAAAGCTAACTTGGACTTTCTAAACATGCTGTAAAATAGAGCAAAAGAAAGCTAATTCAAACTTTCTAAACATGCTGTAAAATAGAGCAAAAGAAAGCTAACTTGGACTTTCTAAACATGCTGTGATAAGAGCAAAAGAAGCAAATCTAATCTTACTAATCATGCTACAAAATAGAGCAGAAGAGAACTAATTTGAACTATCTAAACATGCTGTGATAAGAGCAAAAGAAGCAAATCTAATCTTACTAATCATACATCACGTAAGTAAATATAGCATGCATTTCTAATTTTAAAGCATGCTGTATTACCAAAGCACCCTAAGGCAACTGAATGATATTGCTAACACTTACAACTAACATTTTTAATCTGTACTAAAGGAACGAATCAACATAATAGTACTAACATTCTCATAAACCCCTAAACAGATTAAATGGGGCACTTTACCATTCCATCTACCTACAAATTCTAAGGGTTCATAGCACAACCATGCTCCTTAGGCTATGCTGCAAGGAATAAAACAACTTAAACATGCTGTGATAGCAAAACTAAGCATACTGTGAAGTTTGAGCTATGAAAGTGAAACAAATTCAACTACTGCTCATGCTTAAATCTATAGCAAAGAAATAACAATAAAATTCAATATTGCTCGGGCTTAAATCCGAGAATGGCATCTCAACAAAGCAAGGAAGAAAACCCTAGCATATTCTTCTACTCGGCACAACAAGATCCGGAAGCAAGGAAACGAAACCCGAAAATTCGGAGCAACTCCTACCACAGGTGAGTAGTACTTACTGTCGGTTCTTGGACTTACAACCGAAGGGTGGAAGGGATTCTAGGGTTCGGAGCAAACCCGAGCTCGCGGTGCTTCCTTTGTGCTCGCGAGCTTCCCTTGACAAGGCGACCTTAAGGAGTTGAAGAGAGCCCCTCGGGAAGCTTTGGCCGACCGCCAGAATCACCTAGATGTGCCTGCTATTTTCGCCCGAGGAAGAGGAGGCGCCGTCGCGAGAGAGAAGGAGAGGGAAGTTAGGTTTTCGGGAAAAGAAAACCTAAATCTTCTCTTATAATTCGGGTTTTTATTAATTACCATCTATGCTTTAAATTTATTCCTCCCCATACTTAGTTAACAAAGCCCGTGTAGCTCAGCTGGTTGGGCCGTGTCCGGTTGGGTCAGTCCGACCCGAGGTCGTGGTTCGAGCTTCAGTTTTGACAAATTTTTTGTCAACTTTCTTTCGTTTTGTAAAAATATCAAACGATCTCCAAAAATTACGTAAAAATACTCTAAAAATTTCTAAAAATCTCTAGAATATTTTAAAAGTATTTCCAAATATTTTTATGGAAATTTGGAACTCCAAATAGGGAAAATCGGGTCGTTACAATCATCTCACTTGGTTACCAAGATTCATAAACTCTAATACTTAAGCCTGGAGGTTTAGAGTTCGAATCCTGGGGGAGGCAAAAATCCACTGGCCAGGGGTGGAAAGTCCTAGTGAGTAACGGCACGATAGACGGTCGACGGTCGACGACCCGAGGGTCGCCAAATGGGCCGCCAAATGGGTCAGGTCGTTACACATTATCCTTAGATTAACTAAGTTTAAAGTATTAATTTGGAGTTAAATTTATTGAAGTTATTAAACCAAGTTAAGTAATTTTAAGGTTCTTTAATTAATATAAAGTAGTTAAAATTTTTCTTAATTTTTAATGTAAAATCAAGTTTGATTTAAAATGATTTAGAATAAAGTTGATCAAGATACTAATCAGGTCAATCTTAGTTCTTAAATAAAGTTAGACTAAATTTACTTATTAATTATTAAGTTTAAAGTTTAATTGAATTTATTCAATTAAGATTTAAGTTTTAAGTTAAGAGTTTTAATTTTAAAATGATTTTTAAAGAATTTAAACTGATTTTTAAAGATTTTTAAAATATTAAAAGGATTTCAAAATAATTGTTTAAGTTAAAATGATTTTTTTAACATACATTTTTTTAAGTTAAAAAGATTTTTAAAATATTTTTTTTAGTTAAAAATATTTTTTAAATAATTTTTGAAGTTAAAAAGATTTTTAAAAATAAATTTTAAAAATAACTTTTAAAGTTAAAATAATTTTTAAGTTAAAATAAGTTTTAAGAAAATTTTAAGTTAAAATAATTTTTGACTTAAAAATTATTTTAAAATAATTTTTTTCAGTTAAAAAGATTTTTAAAATAATTTTTTAAGTTAAAAAGATTTTTAAAAATAATTTTTTAAAATAACTTTTAAAGTTAAAGTAATTTTTATGTTAAAATGATTTTCAAGAAAATTTTAAGTTAAAATAATTTTTGAGAAAGTAATGGATATTCTCTATCACATGATCCTATGGTCATACATTCCAAGGCACCTCCTCTACACAGTGACCGATCCTCTACACCTAATTGTATTGGCCTCACATACATTTTGCCAAACATATATAAGACACAACACAATAGAATATGACATAAACACTTCATTGCACTAGAAAATGTATAATAGATAATTCATAGATCACATCATAACTACTTTCTACATCCTAAATATGAAGAATCTACTCTATTACGAAGGATTTACAAACAAGAGACAAGAAATTAATCATCATATAATCTAAAACACAAGATAGAGAAGAGAGGAATGCTTATCTATGTGCTACTGGTCTTCCTGCTTTACAATCCTTACTTTAGAGGTGGACGGATCATGTGGAACGTCGAAGATGGAAGCTCGATGGTTCCCCAAGGGGGAGAACCTTTCCCTAGGGAATGTGGATGGAGCTCTAAAACAAAGATAATGAGAAAAGGGGAGAACCCCCTTTTATAGTGGGGCACATGATCCCCTTGTTTTCTCCGCCATGACTGTGTCTTTTGGCACGACCTGGGCGTGAATAGACTCGGCCAGAGAGGCACGACCGTGCCAATTTGCATGTCCAACCCCTAATTTACCTCTAGAAACTTGGCACGACCCGACCCTAATTCCTTTATGGAAGTATAGCAAAGCCGGAACACGATTCGGTTGTGGAAGGGGGAAATGGCTATGTGTTTTCACACGACTGCCTCTTGGTTGGCTGCTTGTGGGAGGCATGGTAGTAACTTTAGGCACGACCTGCCCTGATTTTGCCTCGGGAGAGAGCATACGGTCGTGCCACGGGGAATGGCTAGGTTGCTGATTCTTCACAAATTGCATCAATGTGTCTTCCCACACCATTTTTACTTCAATTTGCATTCTGTCAATATAAACATACAAAGAGCAGATCTCTGAACAAAATAAAATGGAAGTATGACATATAATGAAATAGGGTGCAATAAACATAGATTATATGCATGCAATACAAGTAGATGTACATTAAAGAATATTTAGAAACAAAATACAACCTATGCACATCACACCCCCATACTTAAACCTTTGCTTGTCCTCAAGTAAAAATTGTATCTAAACTCATGTGGTTAAATAGTGCATCATAATCTTTAGTGAGTCAATCTAATCCTATCAAATAATTTTATTGGTGAGCAAGATACAAAAATAGTTTCGACATGGCCTAAGAAAACTACACAAGGTATCAAAGGACTACTCAGAATCAAGAGAAACATAACATTTATTTTTCCAGTAACCTTACTCGGTCTCAAACAGGTAAATTGTTAGTTTTCACTCACGATAACTACTTTCTATCCCTTTATCATATAATTTTTTTTCTTTTTTTTTGGTGCTTTAAAGGTGTATCACTAACGCAAATATAAATATATAAATGCAAATGTAGATATTTTGATTTTTCTAAGTGAGTTGCCATGATTCGAGATCATCTAGTAACCTAAATATAATTAAGAGGTCACCTTAGAAATATATGTACTAGTCCAGTTCTATGAATCATGACTATTTTTAGAGTTATCTATCATCAAAATTAGGTAAGGTGTAAAGAAATTCTAAAATAAGGCTAATACTTAAACTCTTACAGTAAAAATATTGCTCACTTCATGCTAACATAGATAGGAAAAGATAGATTACTAAATATACTATCACCATAACTAACCGATAAATCACATAAAATTTAGAACAAGTGTGCTAGTGTTTTGCATTAAGGAACAAATAATCATGACGTGATATCTGAACTATGAAAAATTTTATTATACTAAAATAAATATGAAAAAACTAAACTATAATCCACACATCCCTCAGACTTAAACTTTTCATTGTCCCAATAAAAACTAGAAATGAAAATATGGAGGAGATTTTGAAATTAGAGAAGTTACCAAGTGATGAGCTCCAAATGATTGAGACATTCATGTTCTGAAGATACTTTCTTATCTGTGATTCACGCTCCTCTACAACTTTGAATCCTACAAGAAGAAAGTGGATAAGGAAAACTAAGTAGAGGGATAAGGGTTATTATGAACAAAGTGAAGAAACTAGAAAGAAATTAAAACTAAATTAAATACAAGATTGAACTTGGGTTGTCTCCCAAGAAGTGCTTGTTTAAGGTCATTATCTTGACCCCTTATTAGGTTCATCGAAATCATGATTTTGCCGGAGTGAGATACCTTTGAACTTTTCGGCTAATGGCCTAAAATGCGGAGGGAGCTTTCATCGTGGGAATTACATTTTAAGGAACATCTCTCTCCTTCTCCTTAAAGATTGTTCTTGACGGTTGGAGAAGGTTCACTTGAAGTATCTAGGCCAAAAGCGCGGTAATCAAAGTTGATGTTGAGGCCTTGTTTTGATAAAAGTGAAGAATAGCCAAAAGTGAGAATGTCCAGTCTTAGGGTCTTCGGCTATCTACCACTTTCCACTCGAAGAGCTGCTGTATACTAATGTTAACATCTGCCTCATCTATGATCCTATCATCCATCAAGCATGTATTATCAGAAGTTGCAAAAGGAACAATAGTAAGACTGGTTGAAGATGCATCAATGGTCCTATCAGTGTCCAGAGTATCATCAAATACATCATCACCATGCAAACCAATAGAGGAGTCTTGTAGAGCTACAGAATAATGATCACAATCGCCTTTAGCTTTACATTCCATTCCTTCCAAATCATCATTCAACTGAGGCTCTAAATTTGTACTTGACACATCAACTTACCATAGGGATTGGAGAAACAAGATCCCCTCTTGCATCAAGAGCTCTTCTAATTCTTGAAGTTTGGTCTTCATTTGACTAGGAGTAGGAATATTTGAGTCTTGGGAGTTCTCCCAGTCAGTCAACTCATTAAGTTGCAACTGTTGTGGTCCATTTGATAGTGAGTCATCTTGAAATTCTGATGGACTCTGATTTTCTTGAGAAGACCACTTAACACTTTGAATGCAGATATAGTCTAAATTTTGATGGTCCACCCAATCTTGATTGTAGTGTCAGGTTAGTCAGAGAAGTTTGTTGTGGTAGTAGCTGCTCATCCTCCTCAGAAGTGTTCTTGGGTTGAATGTTTTAAGTTTGATGATCTCTCCAGTCATAGCTGGAAATACTAGGAACTGAATCATATATGTCTTGATGTACAAATTGGAATAGATTTTGAAGTTTCGAGTAAGAGGCAGTAGTTTTTTGGAAGAAGTGACAAATAGCAGCTGGATGGGATGAACTGCCACAAACCTTGCAGGTATCATCAATTGGTTCAGTGGAAGGGCTAGGCATCATTTTAAAATAGGCGGCATATGATAGTCGGATGGGTTAGACTATCATATACTTTGCAGATGTTCAAAATTTGCTTGTCATCTAAATTACATTTTACATTTAGGCCTCTAGGTTGCCAAGAATATCAATCATGGCTAAAGAAAATTTCTAATCTCACTTGAAACAATATCACTAAACTCACAAGACATGGCGAGTAATCATCATATAACACATGGATATAGGAGATATAAAATAATCAAGGCACTCAGCCAATTTTTATATTATTTTTTTTTAAAAAATAAATGCAAAATTTAAAGATAAGAAATAAAATGCATAATGAAAAATAAGAAATAAAATGTAGAAAGGAAAGAAAAAGAAAAATATCTAGAGTAACACATATGCTAATCAACTAATGTTAATGTGAACAGTCCTCAACAACGGTGCCAAAAACTTGATGTGAGTCTGTAAGTATACAGGTGTCGTCAAGTAATAAACTATCTATCTCACAGGGACTGTTGATTAAGCACTAGTTAACTTCGTACGGTGAATTATCTAGACAATCGGAAGGATAGTTTTGATTACTAATGCTTAAGAGAGAAAGAGAAGGGAAGAGAGAGAGAGAGAGAGAGAGAATAACAATAGATGAATGAAGGATGATAGATTCTAGGATTTCAGTTTCATTATGATGCTAGTTAATATCCCTATGCATTATTTATCCACCTAACTCCATGCTTACACTCGTGTAGGAATTCTAACTAAAGTCCAACACAATCCCTGCGCAGATTGCACCGAAGAGTTTACCTAAGTTCTAACACCATTAATTAAAGAAACAGCTCTAGAAAGTTCGGTTAAAGAGATACCCTCTGTTACAAGGCCTCCCGATTATACAATCACTAGAGTTAATCGATTTTCTTCCTAACGGTAGATTAATACAATTAAGTAGAAGAGGTAACTTAGAAAGTCCGATTAAAGGGATACTTTTTGTCATAGGGTCCCTCGGTCATACAATCGCTAGATTGCACAAGTCACTTCCTAACATTAGTTTGGAAAAAACTCCTAAAACTCTAATTAACCTCCTTAGCAGAGAATTGATCCCTGTTTTAAAAAAACGCCATAGAAAGTAAGGGATACCTTCTGTCACAAGGTCCCATAGTCTTACAATCCAAGGTTCTTCCCCTACATGGTGATCAAAACTCTACATCTTAATGTATTGACCTCACACATATTTTGCCAAACACATACAAGGCACAATACACAAGAACAAGTCATAAAACATATGATAGCATAAGAAAATGTCTAAATACATAGTTTATACATTACATCACAACTACTTCTTGTTGGAACCCCGTGGTAGTTTTGATGTGATCAACCAGGTTAAGTTAGGTCTTGTTATGTTTGATCCTTGTGTCTAAGTGTGCAGGAACTTAGGAACACAAGAAGTCGAGCAAAAGACGCAGCTAGCGAGAAGGATGGCATAGGAAGGGAGCTGATGGGCTCGGTGCATCCGAGGCACGAGGTGCTGCGAAAGAGTACACTGGTGGACGAGAAGGACGTGCACGATGTTCTGGGGGATGAGAAGTCAGAGTGGAAGCCTGCTCGAGGAGAAAATTAGGAAATGGGTTTAGGTGAGCCCTATTCTGGTTGGCCAAAATCACCTAGGCGATCGGAGCAGTAAAAGAGAAAAAGTGGCTGTAAGTGTTGCTAGAGGTGCCTTCAAAGTCAGTTGAAGGCGCCTCTGCGCCTTCTGTGGAAGGTGCCTTCCATGGTTGGAAGACGCCTTCGATGAACAGTACGAAGGCGCCTTCTAGCCCTATGAAAGGCGCCTTCGATCAGGCAGATTTTTCCGTTGGTAGTGGATAAACTTTTATCCACTAGCAACTCGCTCGAGGCGCCTTCCAACTCTATGGAAGGCACCCTCAAGCCACTGATAAGATTTTTCAGGGGTTATAAAAAGACCTGACCTAGGAAATCAATAATCAACTCCTATATTCTTTTCCTAGTAACTTTCTGAGCATTTAACGATTGTAAGAGACTTCTCTGCCTTCACCGAAGGAGATTTTTAGAGATTTTCATTGCCCTTGGATTAACAACCACTTAGGTTGTAACCAAGTAAATAGTGTGCCTTGTCTTTTTTAGTTGTTAATTTAAGTTATTATTATTGTTGCTTTTAATTTGAGTTGAAAGAATGGGAAAGGTATTGTTTTCTTTTTTAGGCAATTCACCTCCTCTTGCCAGCCCCGCTGCGTCAATAAGTGATATCAGAGCCTAACAGCCTCAGAAGGACTAACCACTGACTGAAGTATTAAAACGATGGCCAGACCGACAATTTTCCCACAAAAGTTTAAGGGAGAATTTGCGTGTTGGAAGAAACACATGGAGGTATTTTTCGAAACTGATTTTGAATTACTGTTAATAATTAAATATGATTTTGTAGCTCCCAAAGACTCCCAAGGAAATGAAAAGGAAGAACATCAATGGACCAAGAAGGAGCAAACAGACTTCGTAGCAAACAGATGAGTCGAGTTCCACCTATTTAGCGTACTTCCACCCAGGAAGTGAATAGGATTGGTAAGTACGAATCAACAAAGGAACTTTGGGAGAAGTTCCTAGAGCCGCACGAAGGAACTTCCAAAACAAAGTTTGCGAGACGGGACCTGCTCCGAAACCAACTGATGAACCTCTGGATGGATGAAGGAGAGTCAGTAGCACATCTACACGGAAGAATCAAGGAACTTATCACCGGATTAACAAACTCAGAGAATCGATAACTAATCAGGACACACAAAGGTATGCATTAAATGCGTTCCCAAGAACACCGGAATGGACATCTATTGTAGACTCCTACTATATATCCAAAGATCTCGAGGTGAGTACTTTACAAAATCTCTTTTCTATTTTCAAATTACACAAATCTCGATGTGCAGGACAAAGAAAGGGACCGAGTCAGGACATTGCCCTAAAGGTAAGAACGGAAGATCAAGACTCTGAAGCATCAATCGATGAAGATGAAGCGACTCCAATGGTAGAAAATTCAGTAAATATATTAAATCTAATAAATTTAATAAGTCACAGGAAAAGAAGCACTTTTAGAGTAAAAGAAAGGTTCGATGCTACAATTGGCAAGGGGAAGGGCACATCAAAGATGAATGCCCTAAACTAAAGAAGAAGGAGAAAGACAAGGTCAACAGACCAAAGCACACGAACTTGAAGGCCATATGGGGTGAATGATTATCCTCTGAGTTCGAGATTGAGGCCTTCTCCAGACTAGTCCTACTTGTTGACCACCAAGAAGAAGATGAAAACAGCTTAGAAATGAGCATCGATGAAGTGGGGAGAATCATCAGAAGAAACTTGCGATGAAGGGGGAGCATTAGAACATGAGGTAAGTGAGGTATGTGCACTATCTCCCAAGCAGTCTTTTAATTTTATTAAGATACTTTCCAAAGATTTAGTAAAATTAGAAAAAGAAAATGCTAAGTTAAAATTAGACTTAGGAAAGACATGTCCTTTAGATTTGTTTGACAATTTAAAATTAGAAAATGATAAATTAAAAATACAAATTGGAAATTTAGAAAAAGAATATGCATGTTTGAAACTAAGTAATTTTCAAAAATTAAAAATTAGAAATTATGGTAGGCTAAACTGGTACATTAGAAAACACCAGGGATAATTTAGAAAAATCCCTAGAAGGTATGTACCCTCTAAATTTTTAATTAACCCAGTAAATATGAACCTATATTGTGTTCCAAAATCATGATTAGTCTAAAATTCTTTTAATTTTTAAAAGGGCTAAATGTCAGAAAGGAGATTAAATATTAATTTATTTAAAAGACTTTGTCTAAGAAAGTGGTTGTTGTTCCAATATCTATGAGGCTTAGTGCGTCGCCACAGCCTGGAAGTTGATTATTAAAATAGTTGTTTAATTGACTAACTATTAAACGATTTACTATTACAATCTTTTAAACAAGTTAAAAATTCATCAAATTTTTAGAATTGACAAAATATTTTTAACTCTTTTCTTTCTTGTCAAATATAAAGTATGACTCTATGGAAATATTTTTAAGTACCCCTAAAATTATTTCCATAACTTTCTAACTTTTATAGTATTTTTCTTGTTTTATGTGATCAAAGGGGGAGGAATAAGTACAAGTTTAGGGGGAGATTTAAATTTTGAAATTTGCAACATTATAAAATTTTGAATTTTCCTAAAATGTTATTATTGCAATTTCTTTATAATACTTTTATTGTCTTGTTTTTACCCTAACTTGAACTTGGGTTGATACACATCAAAAAGGGGGAGATTGTTGGAATCCCGTGGTAGTTTTGATGTGATCAAACAGGCTAAGTTAGGTCATGTTATGTTTGATCCTTGTGTCTAAGTGTGCAGGAACTTAGGAACATAAGAAGTCGAGCAGAAGACGCAGCTAGTGAGAAGGATGACACGGTAAGGGAGCCGATGAGCTTGGTGCATCCGAGGGATGAGGTGCTATGGAAGAGTACACCGGTGGATGATAAGGACGTGCGTGATGTTTTGAGGGATGAGAAGATGGAGCAGAAGCTTGCTCGAGGAGACAACTGGGAAATTGGTTCAGGTGAGCCCTATTCTGGTTGGTCGAAATCACCGAGGCGATTGGAGCAGCAAAAGAGCAAAAGTCGCTGTAAGTATTGTTGGAGGCGCCTTCAAAGGCAGTTGAAGGCGCCTTTGCGCCTTCTGTGGAAGGCGCCTTCCATGGCTGGAAGACGCCTTCGATGAAGAGTACGAAGGCGCCTTCTAGCCCTATGGAAGGTGCCTTCGACCAGGCAGATTTTTTCGTTAGCAGTGGATAAAATTTTATCCACTGGCGCCTCACTGAAGGCGCCTTCCAACTCTATGGAAGGCGCCCTCAAGCCACTGATAAGATTTTCCAGGGGCTATAAAAAGACCCTTGAACCTAGGAAATCAATAATCAACTCCTGTATTCTTTTCCTAGTAAGTGTTTAACGATTGTAAGAGGCTTCTCCGCCTTCACCGAAGAAGATTTTTAGAGCTTTTCATTGCCCTTGGATTAATAACCACCTAAGTTGTAACCAAGTAAATAGTGTGCCACATCTTTTTTAGTTGTTAATTTAAGTTAATATTATTGTTGTTTTTAATTTGAGTTGAAAGAATGGGAAAGATATTGTTTTCTTTTTTAGGCAATTCACCTCCTCTTGCCGACCCCTCTACATCAACACTTCCTACATCCTAGATCTAGAGAATCTACTATATTGCAAAGGATTTATAAACAAAAGAAAAGAAATTAAGCATCCTACAATTCAAAACACAAGATGGGGAAGAGAGGAATGCTTATCTATATGTCGCCAGTCTTCTTGCTTGTAATCCTTGATTCGGAGGTGGATGGATCGGCGAAGATGGACGATCTAGATTTCCCCTAAGGGGGAGAACCCTTCCCCAAGGAATAGGGGCGAGCCCTAAACCAAAGATGAGTGAAAAGGGGAGAAACACCCCTTAATTAGAGCAAGGCATGGACCTGGCATGACTCGTGCCACAGCCGTGTGGCATCCACACGGCTAAGGTCTACTTAGCCTCTGGTCCAGTGGCACCGCAGTGTGGAAGCCACACGACTATGCTCTTCTTGCCCTCTAGAAATGTCACATGGCCGTGTGGAATCCACACTGCCATACTTTGGCCCTTCTCTATTTGTTGACACGGTCATATGGATTCACACGACCGGAGCTTGTTCCTTCTCTATTTTGTGGCACGGTCATGTGGATTCACACGGCCGGAGCCTTCTTCTCCTCTGGTAAGTGGCACAGCCGTGTGGATTCCACATGGCCAGGCTCTTTTTCTTCGTTTGTTCTCCTCATCATCTACAAACATAATTTTCTCTCCGAAAGCACATCCTGCCAATCAAAATATGTAAAGAGCAAATCTCTGAATAAAAGGAGTGGATATATGACATTATAATGAAATAAGGTGTAATAAACATAGATTATACTCATAAAATACAAGTAGATGTGCTTTAAAATATATATAAAAGTATATATAATCTACGCACATCAGTCATGCCTTCAGGCATGGCCTGCCTCGGCTTTACCTTGGGAGAGAGCACATGGTCATGCCACGGGGAATGGCTTGGTTGCTGATTCTTCACAAGTTGCATCAATGTGTCTTTCCACTCCATATTTTCTCCAATTTGCATCCTGTCAATACAAACATGCAAAGAACAGATCTCTGAATATAATAAAATGGAAGTATGACATTATAATGAAATAGGATGCGATAAATATAAATTATATACATGAAATACAAGTAGATGTGTGTTAGATAATATCTAGGAACATATATAACCTATGTACATCACACCCCCATACTTAAACTTTTACTTGTTCTCAAGTTAAAATTGCATATAAACTCATGTGGTTAAATAGTGCATATAATCTTTAGCGAGTCGATCTAATCCTATCAAATGATTTCATTGGTGAGCAAGATACAAAAATAGTTTGAATATGGCCTAAGAAATAGTTCTTGTACTCAGTGTAATAGTGGCCTAAGTTTATGAAGTTTCAAACCCTAAGCTTAGTCAAATTGTCATATCAGTGTGTTCCTTATATTCCCAGTGATAGATACTTACATGTCACATGCTTAGTTCATATCTCTCAATCTACCCAGGGTCTTAAAGGCATGCTCGATATCAAGAGAAACATAACATTTATTTCCTAGTAACCTAACTTGGTCTCAAAAAGGTCTTTCTAGTTTTCACTCACAACAACTATTTTTTTTATATCCTTTATTAATTTTTTTCTCTAACTTATTGCAAGGGGCAACACTTGAACATAAATGCACATGAATATATTTTGATTATTCTAAATGAGCTGATATGATTCAAGGTTCATCCAATAACCAAAATGTAGTTTGAGAAATTATCATGGAAATACTAGTACTAATTAAGTTATATGAATCATGACCATTTTTAGAGTTATCTACCATCAAAACTAGGCCAAGTGTGGAGAGATCTAAAACAAGATCAATACTTAAACTCTTGTAGTAAAATATTGCACACATCATGCTATCATAGATAGAAAAAGATATATCACTAAACATGCTATCACCATAAGTAGCCAATAAACCACATGAAATCTAAAACATGCATACTAGTAATTTGCTTTAAGGAATAAACAATCATGATCAACTAAAAAAAATTATTATACAAAAAGAAATGTAACAAAAACTAATCTAAACCCAATACATTCCCTCAACATAAACTTTTCATTGTCTCAATAAAAACTAAAAAAGTAATATGGATGAGGTTTTGAAATTAGAGAAGTTACCAAGTGATGACCTCTAAATGATTAAGACATTTATGTTCTGAAGATACTTCCCTATTCATGATTTACACTCCTCCACAACTTTAAATTCTACAAAAAGAAAGAGGACAAGGAAAACTAAGTAGAGGGATTAGGGTTATTATGAGGAAAGAAAAGAAACTAGAAAAGAAACTAAAAGCATAAATGAAGACAAGGAAGAACATGGGTTGCCTCCAAAGAAGGACTTGTTTTAGGTCGTTAGCTCGGCCCCTTCTTTGGTTCACTTAAATCATGATCTTGCCGGAGTGAGATACCTCTGGACTTTCTAGCTAATGGCCCAAAATACGAAGGGAACTTTCATCATGGGAAACATATCGTGAGAAATTGCTCTCTCCTTCTTATTCTCCTTGAAGATTCTCCCTAAATGTTAGAGAAGGTGTAACTAGAGTATCCAGGCCAAGAGTGCAGTTATTATAGTTGATGTTGAGGCCTTATTTTGGTGAAAGTGAGGTATAGGTAAAAGTGGGAGTGTCTAGTCTTGGTGTCTCCGGCTATCCACAACTTCCTACTTAGAGGGTTGCATACTGATATCACCATCTGCCTCTTATGATCTGATCATCCATCAAGTATGTATTATCAGAAGTTGCAAAAGGAACAACAGTAAGACTGGTTGAAGATGCATCAATAGTTCTATCAATGTCTGGAGTATCATCAAGAATACTATCTTCATGCAAAACAGTAGAGGAGTCCTGTAGAGCTATAAAATTATGAACACAATCACCATCAACTTTACAATTCGTCCCCTCTAAAATATCATTTAGCCGAGACTCCAAAATTAGACTTGCATCCACTTGCTGTAGGGATCGGAGAAATAGAATCCCTTCCTATGTTAGAAGCTCTTCTAAATAATGTAATGTGGTCTTCATCTGACCAAGAGCAAGAGTATCTAAGTCTTGGGGGTCCAATCAGTCAGTCAACTCTTCAAGTTGTAAATATTGTGGTTCATCTGATAGTGGATCATCTTAAAATTTTGATGGAGTCTGATTTGCTCGAGAAGATTGCTCAACACTTTATATGCAGTTAAAATTAAAATTTTGATAATCCATCCATTCTTAATTGTAGTGTTGAGGTGAGTCAGGGATATACTGCTATGGTAGTAACTACTCATTCTCCTCAAATGTGTGTCGGGGTTGAAAGTTCTGAGTTTGTTGATATCCCTAGTCATAGCTAGAAGTACCAGGAACTGAATCATATATGTCTTAATGTTTAGGTTGGAATAGATTCTAAAGTTCTGTAGGAGAGGTAGCATCTCTCTAGAAGAAGTGACATAAAGCACCTGGATGGGATGAGCTACCACAAACCTTGTAGATATCATCAGTTGGTTCAGTGCAAGGGCTAGCTTCTTTTTGGAAGAGGTGGCATATGATAGTTGGGTGGGTTAAGCTGCCACATACTCTACAGATGTTCAATATTTGCTTGTCATCCATATTATACTATGCATTGATGAAGCCTCGAGGTTATCAAGAAAGGTATTTAGCCATGGCTAAAGAAAATTTCTAGTCTCAACTGAAATAACAGCAATAAAATCACAAGACACAAGGTGTAATCATGACATAACACATGGATATAGGAGATTTAAAATAATCATGACACTTAACCAATTTTTGTATTGATTTTTTTAAAATATAGAATTAAAGATAAGAAATAAAATACATAGTGAAAAATAAGAAAAAAATGTAGAATTTAAATTACAAGAAAGAAAGGTGCAAAAAAAAAAGTAAATAATAAGAAAAACTATTAACATGCCTAGATTAACTCATATGCTAATCAACTAATATTAATCAGAATAGTCTCCAGCAACAGCACCAAAAAGTTATTACGCTACTGCAAGTGTACGATTGTTGTCAAGTAATAAAATATCGACGACATGGTCATGCCTTTTGGCATGGTCATGTCTCGCTCCAGCAAGACCCACGCAGGGTCATGTTTAAAAGACACGACCATGCTTTATCTCTGAAATTTCAATGGGCAAGCCTTGCCCCAAAGCCATGTCTATGCCTACCTGTCCTCAAGCAAGAACCTGCAATCTAGACTCATGTGTTTGTAGGTGCATCATAAGCCCCAGTGAATCAATCCAACTCTATCAAATACTGTCATTGGGGAGCATGATACTAAAGTGATTTGAGTGTGGTCTAAGATGAAGTTTTTCATGATCAGTATGATGAGTGGCCTAAATTCTTCAAGTTTTAATCTCTATGTCTAGTCAAGTCATCATCTAGTTATGTTCCTTATACTCCCAGTGATAGGCACTAACCTGCAACATGCTTGGTTCATCCCTCTCAAACTACACAAGATCTCAAAGGAGTGCTCAAAATCAAAAGAAGCATAGCACTTATTTCCGCAATAACCTAACTCAGTCTCAAAGGGGTAAATTGCTAGGTTTCACTCACGATAACTATTTTTTTTATATCCCTTATTCAAATGATTTCCTTTTTTAGTGATTTAAAGATGTAACACAAGTTCATATATATAAATCAGATGTCGAGATAATGATTTTTCCAAGTGAGTTGGCATGATCTAAGCCTCATTCAATAACCAAAATATAGTTTGAGAAATTCACATGGAAACATAAGTACTAACAAATTATATGAATCATGACTATTTATAAAGTTATTTATTATCTAAACTAGAAAAAGGAACTAAGATCCTAAAACTAGGCCATCACTCAAATATTTTCAGTAAAAACACTGTTCATTTAATGCTATTAAAGATAGAGAAATATCATTCACTAAACATGTTACCTAGAGCCCTAGAGCCAATCATTTGATGATTGTATTTTGGACTTGTTGTATTATATTCTATATAAATAAAGGCATTTGGTTTTTGGTTATTATACTTACTTGTATTAGTGCCAAATAAACTAAGTATAATAACGTCCTTGAGTAGAAGGTTCTTACCTATATTAATCGATTGGTTGAATCGATAGTGAGATGATATAGGAAACGCTACTCTTAATCATTCCTAGTCGAGTATTAACATTCAGGGACAATGTTAATGCAATAAGACTAGCATGTAGGTCAACTCGATGACTTGATCTCACAAGTCATGGATATAGAGATATCAAGTTGACACATGGGTATGCATTAGAGAATGTATACTGAATGACCCATCATGAGAAAGTATCATGGATCGTTATATGAGTGTCATATACTTTCTCATGTGGCTATTAGTATGACTACTAGTCCTTAGACCTGAAGTCACCATAGTTCCCTATATAAGGAGTTATGTACTTTGGTTTCGTCAAACGTCACCCGTAACTGGGTGGACTATAAAGGCGATTACTGGGTATGTAACGAATTATGCAGAGGGATGTGAGTGATGTAGATGGGATCTATCCCTCCTATATGACGGGAGAGACATCGGTATTCTTGATAGAGTGAGACCACGAAGTGCATGGCCATGCCCAAATGAGTCAATATAAGATATTGAGCTCATTTGATTTAGTGAGTCTACTTGGAGTTCAAGATTTAGATTGATCAGAGGATGACACGGTCTATGCCTCACATTGATCAATCTAGATGTCTAGGATAGAAGGACACTTGTCATATATTGTGAGGAGTCACAATTAGTAGTCACAAGGTGATGTTGGATCTCAACATTCTTGTAACATTGGGTAGTAATGATGTGTTGCTAGATACCGCTCATTACTTATGCTCCTAAATGGGTTTAGGGGCATTGCCAACGTTACAAGAACCTATAGGGTCACACACTAAGGACAATTAGATGGAGATTAGGTTCATATGATGAACCAAGAGGATTAGATTCATTTGATGAATCAAATTGGATTAAGAGTAATCCAAATTGGGCTAATTGAGTTGGACTCAAGTTGATTCATGTATTCAATGAGTCTAATTTAGATTATGACTCATTAAATCAACTTAATTTAATGAATTAGATTCATTATATTAAATTGGCTTGAATCAAATGGTTAGATTAGATCAACCATGGAAGAGATTTGGTCAAGTTTGACTTGACTTGAGAGGAAGAGGAAGAGTCAAGTTTGACTTGACTAATTGCCACATCATAAGTGAGATGGCAAGATGTGGACCAATGATGATCCTCCACATCATCATGGTGTGCCACCTCATGGAGGTTACAAGCCTCCTTTCCCATTAATGTGGCCGACCACATTAAATGAGTGGGAGTTACTCAAGTGGTCGGCCACACAAGAGGATGAATGGGAATGAATTTTCATTCAACTCTCATTCACTCCATCTTCTTCCTCTAGCTCTCCCTCTCCCTCTCCTCCTCAACTTGGCCAAACCACACAAGGTGCTAGCACACCTTTTGTGTGGTTTTTCTCCACCTACGTGTCCATGTGGATACTTCTAGAGGGGTATCTATTTTGATACTCTCGAGATCCGGCACCGTTTGGACGAGCGGGAACCTGAAGGACTTCGCTTCAAAGGTATAACCTTTTCTTTTGTAGATCTAAGTGTAGATCTAGGTAGAAACTCGTATTCGTGTGTTTTTCAAACTCTTTCTTTGCATGGATCCATTGGCTAGGGGCTTTCGGGGTTTTCGCGACGCGAAAAAGCGATTTTCGCGGCCCGAAAAACCCAACAAAACATACTAGTACTAAGGATCAAACAACATAAGTCCAGAACAAGCATGCTAAAATTTTTTCATTAAGAGCAAGATGATAATAATTAAAAATGCAACTAGAATAATTTATTATGCAAGAAGAAAACTAATTGAAAACCCAGCATATATACATCCTTCTAGACTTAAATTGTTCATTGTTCCAATGAAATCCATAAAATATAATGAAAGAGAGGTGTGAAGTGAGAGAAGTTATCAAATGAAGTGCTTTAAATGTTTGAATCATTCATGTGCTAAAGACATCCCTATATTTGTTACTTGCATTCCTCCCTATCTTTGAATACTGCAAAAATAAGATTAGGAAAGAAAAACAAAGTAGGAGTTAGGGTTATGAAAAAAAAAAGAAAAGGTAGCTCCCCATAAAAGAGGCACAACCGCGTCAAATGACATGGCCATGGCATGGAACTATCTCTGAATGGAGACATGGCCGTGTCAAATGACACGGCCAGGTCATGGGACATGTTGTATAGGAGGCACGACATGCCAAATGACATGGTTATGTCAAATGACGGCTGTGGCATGAAATGTCCTATGGAAAAGATATGGCCCTGGCTTCAAGTATCCTTCAAATACCTTCCATGCCTTTTGGCGACTGATACAACCAGTTCGTAGATGTTATTGACCCTAAAATTAAACAAAACACCAAGTTAAAACTACTAAACAAGATAAATACTGAAACAAAAGCAAGAAAGAACTTGGGTTACCTCCCAAGGAATGCTTATTTTAGGTCATTAGTTCAACCACTTATTAGATTCTTCTAAATCTCAATCATGGTAGAGTAAGATATTTCAAAACACTCTTACCAAGGGTTCTTAGTCTCACAAAAAATATGTTCTCTTTCAAAGGTTCATTATGACGTTGTCCATGTGATTACTGTACAAAATATGTCCTGCCACCAACATGCTCGAAAATGAAATGGTTAGTAGCCTTAGATAAATCAAGTAAAATCCTACCATTACTAATTACCGAAGAAAGTAAGTTATTGAATATGGTTTTAGATGTGGGTAGGGAAGGCTCTTCTAGAACTTTGAGAATTTGAGGTATTTGAATTAGAGCAGTGCACTCCTTTGTCAAAGTCTCAATTTCATATTCCCCAAGCTCATATTCATTAACTTCACACATGTTGAGGTTATGTTAATGCAATTAACATTCATTTTCTTGATTTCCTTGAGCATTTGAACTTGTGAGTTGAAGATGCCTTTCACCCATCTTCTCAATTCTATCCCACTGAGATGGTGGTCCATAGCTCCTCTTGATTATTCCTAAAAACATTTTGAGGGTTCCTCCAACTGGGGCTATATGTGTGAGAATGTAGATAGGGTTCATCCAATGATGTTTCCAAATTATGTATTCTATTGTAGTTTTTGATTGTATGGACATTTACTTTGCAAACCTCACAATAATATTATTCTGGTCATTGATTGTAATTGGGAAGGGCACCCTATCTATCTCTATGTATTCTATATGTGTAGTCAAATATTATTGTACAATCATCGTTCCTATGACACATTGCACAACAAATTTGACAATAAATATTAGGAGAATTCACAATAGTATGGGTACTTATAATAAGTTAAGTGTTGAAATTTTTTAGTTTTCTTAAAAACTCAAAATTGTTAAACTCATGGGAGTGTTTGAGGGAGAGTCCAAATATCAAAAAGGGAAGATTGTTAGTATAGGGAGCACTAGAATTGAACCTATGTTTGAGGTTGTCAAAGGTTCAAAGTTAAGTTTTGTTTTGATTTAATGGATTGATCAAGTATGCAGGTTACTATATCTAAAAATTCCTAATAGGTCAGCTGGATTAGATACTAGGTAATGGAAGTTTTGGAAGATTGAGAACACTAGGAAAGAAGTCTAGATGGGCTAGCGAACCAGACATACTGTTATATAAGAGAAATAAATAAATAAATAAATTAGTGTGTGTGTGTAACATTAATTAAATGAGATTGAGATTGGATTTTTAATTATATTAGAGATAATAGGGATTTAAAACTATTAAAATTAATATAATTGAATTTATTTAATAAAAAATTGATAATTAATATGTAACTAAATTTTTAGGAATATATAGTATTTATTAGAATTTTTACTGATTTTTCTGAGTTTAAATGGATTTTTTAGATATTACGATGGGGATAAATCAGGGTAATGCTGCGTACAATGGATCCTTTCCTGAGACTCCACATAGAGGAAGCTTCATGTACCGGGTTGTCCTTTTTTTTGTTGCATGATGGGGATAAATCGGTTAGCACTTAGAAAAACCTCTTTATAATACCTATTTAAAGTGAAAGTTGGTTAATTTAATTAAACTAAGTTTAGATTTCTAAACCTAAGATTCAGCATCGTTGTCCCTCTTTTCCCACGCATGATTGCATGCCTCATTGTCAATACTGTGCACCATTGCCACCTCCATCGGCCCTCCCTCACAGCGTCCCTATAGTTGCCTCCTAACATCATCGCGTCCTTTCCTCCCCATGTCCTCCGATGCTGTTTCACTGCACAATAGACCTAGTGTTGCCCTTTACCACAAGAAGTTGACACCAGTGTCATTTCTCCCACCCCCTATTTCCTTCTCTCCTTGTCCTGATGAGTGATCGGAGAGCTGTCAAGGCATGAACATCAGTGCCACCTCGCTACCTCACAACCTAGTGGCCCTGTCCACGCCTCTTCGATGCACCCTTGACGCCGCTGCTACTTTCCAAACACTAACCCTTCATCATCTAGCCATGCAACGTCGCTGCTACCAACTACTCAACCAACTGTCACTGATGTGCGTAGATTATATACACCTTTATGCATTTTTTGACGCACATTAACATACTTTATTTGCATTTGATCTATGCACTTTGACATCTCTTATCATATTTCAGTATAATTATCCTTCTTTGTCAGAGATATGCTCTTTGTGTGTTTTCTTATTGATAAGACAAGCTTTTGGAGCAAAAATAACGTTGGTAGATGACTCGGAGAACAAATGAAGAAAAAGGGCCTGACCATATGGAACCCACACGACCATGTCACTTTGTCAGAGGAGAAGAAGACTCTGGTCATGTGAACCCGCACGACCATGCCACATGCCCAGAGGAGGAGAAGGCTCCAGCCATGTGAACCCACATGTCTGTGCCACCAAACAGAGAAGAAGCAAGCCTTGGCGTGTGGAATCCACACGACAGTGTCAATAAACTAGAGAAGAGGTAGCACCCGACTATGTGGAATCCACATGGCTGTGTGAGATTTCCAAAAACTCATCAAATTATGGCTGTGTGGAATCTAGATGACCGTGCCACTGGACCAAAGGCAAAGCAGCCTCCTGCCGTGTTGATGCCACAGGCCGTGGCATGGGTCATGCTTGGCCCGTGCCCTGCTCTATTTAAGAGGTTTTTTTTCTTCCCTTTTCAAGCATCTTTGGCTTGGGGCTCACCCCCATTCCTTGGAGAAGTATTCTCCCCCTTGGAGAAACCCTAGATCGCCCATCTTCACAAATCCGTCAGCCTCTGGAGCAAGGATTGTAAGAAAGAAGATGAAAACACATAGATAAGTATTCCTCTCTTCCCTATCTTGTGTTTTGGATTGTAGGATACTTATGTAACGACCCAAATTTTCTCATTTTGAGCCCCAAAAATAATTCAAAAATATTTAGAAATACTATAGAAAAATTCTATAGATTTTTAGAAATTTTTAGAGTATTTTTATGTAATTTTTGGAGTTCGTTTGGTATTTTTACCAAGAAGAATAAGCTTTAAAAATAAACTAAAATAAAAAAAAAAGGGGTTGTAGAAGCTGGGTTTCGAACCCAGCACCCCGGACCCAAGCAAAACCGGCACAACCAACCGAGCTACGCTCGATTTGTTAATCATATATGGAGCGATATATATTTAAGTAGTAGTTAGGAACAGTAAAATAAATTGGAAATAAAAGTGCGCGGCTGAGGAATCGAAGCCAAGATCTCAGACTTGGTTAAAGCCGGGCTGACCAAGTGTGCTAGTGATCGTTTGTTATTAAAGGAGAAGAAAAATTCTATTTAAGCAGTAGTTAGGAAACAGAGAATAAAAAGGAAATAAAATGGATGCAGCCGAGACTCGAACCCACGAACCCCGTTTTAAGCGGAACTCAGCCAACCAACCGATCTGCAAGAGTTTTGTTAATAAATTATGGAATAAATTGTATATAAGCTATAGTTGGAAACGAAAATAACCTTAAGTATAAGATTTAAATCTTTTTCCTAAAACCTAAAAATTTCTCTCAAAATTCCTCCTCTCGCGACGGCGCGCGGCGTTTCTGTTCGGGCGAAAACGAAGACGACGAAGCCGCAACTAGGGCTCGTCTCCGGCGGCTGGCCAAGGACCTAATCCGAGAGGGTTCTCTACTATCGTGATCATCTTGTCGAGGAGAACAAGTGGAGGTGAAGGAGTTGCCGAGAGCTTGAGTCCTCTGCAAGCCTTAGAAGTATTGGAAGCCACCTTTTCCGGCTGTGAGTTCAAGGATACAAGGAGTGAGTTGCTTCTCACCTGCAGTAGGAGTAGTTCCGCGAGCTTTGAAGGTCTCTTCGATTGGTTTTCGATTGGTTTGGTTTCTTGCCACGATTATGGGTTTTCTGTGTAGCCTTGCCATGTTCCCTTTTTGGTTAGGGTTCTATTTTGTTGAAGTTTTAGAAGCATGCGTTTTTGTTTTCCTTGCTTTTAAATTCTGTAGTAGCAAGAATTAGTGTCCTGTTGTAGCATACTTAAGGAGGAATTCGATTGTTTCTGTGTAGTCCCATTGTAGCAAGCTTAAGGAAGATCTGATTACTCCTTTGTAGTTCTGTTAAAGTGTGTCGCCATGAAATCTATTTCAGAACAGTTTTGTTTTGTAAAGCTTTGATTGTTAGGGATTTTTAGAATAGCCCCAAGATTTGTTGTTTCCTTTGCAACTCTATTGAAGCATGGTTAAAAGATTTCAGTTTTGATTTGGATTTGAGGTTTTAGTGGTGATGGGTGTTTGATTTCTGAGTTGGTTTCAGTTTGCTGGACAATTGGAATTGATGTGTGAGTTATAAGATGGTTAATGAAGAAACTAGAATTAACTAATACCTGGGATTGCTTTATGCATCTAGATCAGTATACACCCTAAGAAAGCATAAAATTCTAGTTTATCATCAGCTGTTTCAAAGGCATTCCAACCAGTAATGCATTTTAAGTTTCAATTCAGCAAGTTGACTTCTTGAGGATTCTATTGCTTTATATAAGTATGAGATTTCAGTTTCAGATTTAGTTTCTTATGCTTCCTTAATTAGTTAGAACAACCCATTCCTCTTGTGCTATATGATGAACAAGAACAACTCATTAATCCTATACTAGTTTTAGAGCTTGCATGCAGATTTGATGCAGTTTAAGGATATGCTGCTTTGTGTTCCTTGCATTGTTTAAATAACAGAGATTTAGAACTGAAAAAGAAAAAGGTTGTAAGTATAACAAGTTTTTAAGCATATAGTGATTTCTATAATAAGCTTGAAACCATGAATTGAGATAGATATCATATTGATTGATTTATGGGAAGAAAATGCATAGATTTAAGGGATTGTTGGATTTTGAAAAGATGATGATCAAATGTTGATGATGTAAATTAAGGATGGAAACTTTACCTTCGGATTTAGCCATAAAGAATTTTGGAAGTGCTAGAGTTTCAAGTTCTAACAAGTTTAGACCTTTTTAGTGTTATTTAATGGGCAAGGACAGCTCTTTGTTAAAGTATAAGTAATAGCTCTAGCTATGAAATGGGCACAAACAACCCCACTTTGGAGTTTCTGTTTAGATAATCTGCTTATGTTAAATCTGAGCATGAGGTTTAGATAATTTGCTTACATTAAATCTGAGCATGAGGTTTAGATAAATTGTTTATGTTGAATCTGAGTTTGAGGTTTAGTTATGCTACTTCCATTCAAGTATATGGATAACATCTGTGCTTGGCTGATTCTGGAATTTTAAGTGGAATACGAGTTATAATATCTTTATTGAGTGAATTCCAGATAAGCTGTGTATTAGTCATATTATGGAGAGGAAGTTTGAGAGACGATGAAAATCTGTACTAGCCAGAATATGTTTCTTTTGTTAAGTTGCTTTGCAGAATTTCTATTAAGCAAGTGCAGATTTTGTTAAGCTAGTATGCAGATTTCTGTTAAGCTATTATGCAGATTTTTATCAAGCTAGTATGCAGATTTTTGTTAAGCATTAGTGCAGATTTTTGATAAGTATTGTATGTGCAGATTTCTTTTGTATTCTATGCATGATTATGTGTTACATAGTTAGTTTCATTCATAGATGCATAAGAAAGATAAAGAAAAGTATAAGAAAGATAAAGAAAAGAAAGAAAAGGCCGAGGCCTTAAGTAGATCCCAAAGTCAAGACTTTAGGGATTTTTGGCACACAAGGTGTCTATTAAAATGTCAAGGCATTTAAAGAAGTAGTAAATAAGATAGTATTTTACTTTTAAAGGGCATGTACCGGACACAAGGTCCAAGGGATGGGCTCCAAGTTGTCCCTAGGCACAAGGCCTAGAAGTATCTTAGTAGTTTCGGGATTAGCTACCTCGATTCTTATTAAGAATGCGCGCAAAGTGGTACAATGCCGGGCCCAAGAGAAGTTGATTATTATTTTCAAGTATTAAAGTATAAATTTTAAACAAGTGAAATAAAAAGAATAAATTTAGAGTAAATGAAGTAAGTTTCACTTTGTTTTAAAGATCAGCAAGTTTAGCTTTCTTTTATGCTAGCAGCTTTTACATGTTTAGTTTCTTACATGTTATTTATTTGCTAGTTGATGAGCATGTTTAGCTTTATATGTAGCATTTCAGTTGGTTTGCTTTCTTTATTAGTTTATGAGCATGATTAGCTACACATGTTTAGTATATCAGTTAGTATGCTGTCTTTGCTATTTATGAGCATGAGTAGCTATACATGTTAGCTTTTCTGTTAGTTGATTTCTTTACTATTTATGAGCATGAGTAGCTTTACATGTTAGCATTCAGTTTTAGCATGTTTTTATTTGTATACATGCATATCGAGTTTTTGTGAGTAGATAGCGCTCACTAAGCTTTATGCTTATAGACTGCATTTCCTCCTACTGCAGATAAAGGAAAAGCTAAGGTATGAAAGGAAGGCGACAAGGTGGTGGTGATGAAGGTGTGTGATGGCTGGACTATGGAGAGATCAAGAGTTTGCTATGGAGTTGTTAAAACTTACCTGATTAGAGTTTCCTTTTCTTTTCTCCTTAATGCTATGATGAAGTTGAGATTGTAATTGAGTCTATTCCGCACTTTGTTAGGTTTTATTGTTGGAGTGTTATCTGTTTACTATTGCTAGAGTAGTTTCATTCTTCTTATTGAGTTATTATACTGCGTGGTTGAGTGATTATATGTTCCAGCCGCTTGTGGCTGAGTATATTATGCTTGTATTATGGGAAATGGTCACCGGTACAGGGGAGACTCTGCCGAAATTTTTCGGTAGGGTTTTCCTAGAGATTTTTTAATAAACCGGTTAAGTAGAGTAGTAGATAAGTAACGGTCACTCTTAGAGAGTAGTAGTAGTAGTAAGAAGGGTGGTCGTTACAACTTAATTTCTTGTCTCTTATTTGTAAATTCTTCATAATAGAGTAGATTTTCCAGATCTAGGATGTATGAAGTAGTTGTGATGTGATATATGAACTATGTATTTAGACATTTTATTATGCTATGATATGTTTTATGACTTGTTCTTGTGTGTTGTACCTTATATGTGTTTAATGAAATGTGTGTGAGGTCAATACATTCAAATGTAGAGTTTTGATCACCATATAGAGAAAAGCCCTTGGATTGTAAGACCATGGGACCTTATGACATAAGGTATCCCTTACTTTCTATGGTGTTTCCTTGAAACGGGATCAATGCTCTACTAAGGAGTTTAATTAAAGTTTTAGGATTTTTTCTCAAATTAATGTTAGAAAGTGACTTGTGTAATCTAGTGATTGTATGACCAGGGGGACCAGAGTTTCTAGGTTACCTCTTCTATTTAATTTTATTAATCTACTGTTAGGAAGTAAATTAGTTAACTATAGCGATTGTATGACCAGGAGGAGGGCCTATGACAGAGGGTATCACTTTAACCGAACTTGTTGGAGTTGCTTCTTTACTTAATGGCGTTAGAACTTGGGTAAATTCTTTAGTGTGACTTTCGTGGGGTTGTGTTAGACTTTTAGTTAGAAGCCTTACACAAGTGTAAGCATGGAGTTAGGTAGATGAACAATGTATATGGGCATTAACTAGTATTATAACAAAACTAAAATCCTAGAATCTATCGTCCTTCATTCACCTACGTTTATTCTCTCTCTACTCTCTCTCTTCTTAAGAGTTAGTGACTGAACCACCTTTCGATTGTCTAGGTAACTCACTGTGTGAAGTTAACTAGTGCTTAATCAACAATCCCTATGGGATAGATATTTTTATTACTTGATGATACCTGTATACTTGCGGACACACATCAAGTTTTTGGCACTATTGCTAAGGATTGTTCGCATTAATATTAGTTGATTAGTATATGAGTTACTCTAGACTTGTTAATAGATTTTTCATCTTCTTGTTTATTTTATTTCTGCATTTATTTTTTCTTGACATTAGTTTATAGTTCAGTTTTTCCTTTCCTTAATTTATGCATTTTCTTTCTTGTTCTTAATTCTATATTTTTATTTTTTCTCATAATTTTTTTAGATACTATGAGCACTGACATGTCAAATAGGCCTTTAAGAGAATTTTTTGCCCCTAATTCTATGAAATTTTTATCTCCCATTGTGCAACATCATATCGAAGCAAGACATTTCTAACTAGACCCAGAGATAATCATTATGATACAGGGTCATAAATTTAGAGGAGAAGTATCAGAAAGCTCATATATGTCCCTTTAGACATTTTTGGAGCTTTGTGATATGGTGAACTGTGAGGGTGTCTCAGTGGATGCCATTCGTTTGATGGAATTCCCTTTCAGTATCAAAGATAGGGAAAAAACTTGGTTTTATCTTCTCCATCCTCAAAGCATTACAAGTTGGGAACAAATGGAGCAGCGATTTCTGAATCATTTTTCCCTCTAAGTAGAATAATGTATATGAGGAATTGCGTTACAAATTTTGCTCTAGCAGATGGAGAATCAATATTTGAAGCATGAGATAGATTCAAGAGTCTACAAAGATAGTACCCTCATCATGGTTTGGAAAAATGGCTAACTCTGCATATATTCTATAAGGAAATTTCTTTCATAGATTCATTAGCTGTAGGTTTTTTAAGAACAAAAGTGTGGACGAAGCATATACATTAATTGATCAAGTGACATTGAATCTCCAAGAATGGTTAGATAAAAATTAGATGGAATTTACCCCGAGAACTTCAAAAGTGCAAGCTATGAAGGTAAAAGAGCCAATCAAACAAAATGCAGTTCAACCTTCCAAGAATTTTAAAAATCACAAGTCACGCAATGAGGGGTTCAAACAGTTGGAGGCAAAGATTAACAACATAGTTTCAAAATAGTTCAAACATGACCTCCCTCTTACACAGACAAGATCTAGTGAACAGTGTAATGATATTAAGTTGAGAAGTGGTAAGAATTATAAAGAACTTCTAGAGAAGGACTTGTATAGAATTCAGGAGAAGAACAATAGAAGACCACAAAAACTCAGTTCCATTACTCTAGAAAGTGCCCAAAGGCCACGAGTACCTTTACCTCAATGGTTGATCACACTATCACTAGACAACAAGTTGAACCTCCACCACGAGCTCAAAGGGAATTTGGGAAAAAGAATGCTCAATCCTTCCCGGGACCCCCATTAAGAATTTCTTTTCCACAAAGGCTAGTGGGGGCCAATAAAAAAAAAGACTTTGGCAAATTTTATGATACTAATAGGGTTGAGTGCAAATTTCTTGATGTGTACAAAGATGAGGACTCTTCAGATGAGGAGGGTAATGATAATGCAGTGGTCAACAAGTTTCATATCTATCTCATAGGTTTATAGGGCATTGTAGTGGAATTAAATTTTTAGATGATGAATGTGATGAGGTAGATTAACTTAAGGTTGTAAGTAAAGTTATTGACTATCTTGTTATTGTAACGACCACACCTCCCTACTACTACTCTCTAGAGGTGGACACTACTTAACTACTAACTTTACTAAACCGGTATGATCGAAACCACGAGGAGTCTCTACCGAAAAATTTCGGCAACATCTCCCCTGTACCGGTAACCATAAACTGAGATACATATATAGTATACATCAGCCACAGGTGGCTGGAACATATATCAAACACCCACGCAATTAAATAAGAGTCAAACACCAAAATATACCTACTTACTAAACAGAACTCATCTTAACATTCAACCTAAAACAAGAATAAACTCGAATGACATGGAGTATAGAATACAATCTCAAATGTTTACAATCTCAATAAATCTTATCCACTAAAACATGGAAACTCAATAACATCCCAAGTCTCTCCCATAGTCCTGGCATCACACACCATCCGCACCTCCTTGTCGCCTTCCTTTATCTGCAGTAAGAGGAAATGCAAACTATAAGCAAAATTGCTTAGTAAGCACTATCTAACTCACAAAAACTCGAATATGCATGTGAATATACTAAAATCTAAAAACTGAATGCTCAAAAGGAAAACTACTCATGCTCATCTACTAGTAAAAGAACATACTGAAAAGCTAAACATGTAAAGCAAATCTATACAATCATGCTAGCATAAAGAACTAAACTTGCTGAATTTTAAACCTATGTGAAGCTTATTTCACTTGTTTAAAATTTATACTTTTATACTTTTATACTTATGTGAAACTTATTTTACTTGTTCAAAAGCTTATACTTTTAATACTTCAAAATAATAATCAACTTCTCTTGAGCCCAAGCGTAGTACCAAAGCGCGCTCCCTAATAGAAACTGGGGTAGTGAGCCACCAATCCTACAAGGGTAAAGACCTTGGTCTTACGAGGGCCAAGACCTCGGAATTGGTCACCTAGATTTATTTAACGACAACCTCGAAAGTCGGGTACTAGCCTCTTAAAAATAAAATACTTGTTATCTTTTATTATTTCTTCTTTAAATGTCTTGACATTTTAACAGGCACCTTGTGTGCCAAAATCCCTAAAGTCTTAACTTTGGAATCTACTTAAGGCCTTGGCCTTTTTCTTTCTTTTATTCATCTTGCTTAAACTTGTTAACACTTCTAATAAAAGAATGCTTCCTTAAAAACTGAAATGTTTAAACAACTTCTAACATCGGAATGCTTAAACCAAAAATCTGCATACTATGCTAATAAAATTCCGCAATATAAGCTTAATCAAATCTGCCTACAAACTTAATCAAAATTCTGCAAGCAATACTTATAAAAATCTGCATACCATACAAGCTTAAACTAAATCTAAAACTTCTTGGAATTAAAACCTATACTGCATGCTTCGAATTAAAAGACTTAAATCTGTAATGCTGAACAATCAAAAATCTACAAATCTAATTAAGCTTAAATAGACTTAATCTAAACTGCACTAAAGTTCTGCATACTACGCTACAAAATTCGCATACTATAAGCTTTAACCGAACCTGCCTTCAAGCTTAAATAGAAATCTGCATATATAACTAACAACAATCTGCACTACATCATGCTAATCAAGATTCTACAAGTATAACAAAATTTACTACACAAACTGAATTGCTAAACCACAGGCCAATCTAAAACTACTTATATAAAAACTAATAATGAAAGATTTAATAACACAAGGGGTCTAACATCATGTTGATCAACTGATATCCGAAGGATCTATCAAAGCCATTAAAATCCAACAGAACTCCCAATTAAAGGTTATTCACACCCAATGCATGGCTCAAACCCAAATCCATACAGCAAGCTTTAAGGACTTGTTCATGCCCCTTTTTCCTAACACCAATCCGCATGTTACAGAATTGACAAAGAATGGTCTAACATAGCTACTAAAATCCAATTGAATGCTTCCATAATTAAAACTGTTTCATTTGCCCTAAGCTATTACTTTTATAGAGTGGTATAAATCTTTAAGCATGTTTCGGTCTAAATTGCAAGGGAGAAGGAAATCTTGAAACTATTCTTAAGCCTGATCAATTGGTATAACAGCAGTAACCCATGGAAATAGCATTCATGCTCAAAATCCACTCTCCTCATGCTCATTGTTAGCAACAACCCAAAACTGAAACCTCAACATTATCCCCTGTTCAGTGCCACGGCAGAAACCAAAGGAAAACCAATTTACCAAAACCTACATGCTCAAAATACTAATCCCTCTCATGTTCTTTCTTTGAAACCCACGGCAGCAAACCCTAAACCAACAATCTTCACAGAAAAATTCAAAAACAAGAGGAATAAGAATCCAGAACTACTCTACTGCAGGTGAGTAGCAACTTACCGAGATGTTCTTGGACTTACAACCGAAGGGGAAAGCTCCTAGGGCTTCGGAGAACTCGAGCTCTTGGTCTCTTCTTGTGCTCACGGCTCCTCCTCGACGAGCGGATCACAATGGTGTGAAGACCTCACGGGGAAGGGTGCTCGCCGGCCGCCGGAAATGCCCTAGCTGCTTGCTGCGTTTTCGCCCTAGCAGGAGCTGCCGCACGCCGTTCGCGAGCGAGAGAGGAGAGGAAGGGAGAAGTTTTAGGTCACGGGGAAAATAATCCCTAAGTTCTCTCTTTATAACTAGGGTATTCTGTTATGGTTTAAGAATATTTCGTTTCCCTTTTATTAGGAAACATCCGTTGGAATGCCTGGCAAGCCGCGTTTTGACCGGGTCAGAGGACGCGGGTTCGATTCCTCAGCCGAACCCCTTTTTCTCATTTATTTTTTGTTTCCTATTAACTATTACTTAAATAAATTTCATCCCCCTTTTAATCAGCAACGCTTGCTGGAACAGTTGGTCAACCGGATTCGCTTAAGAGTTGGCTAGGCCGGAGGTCTCCGCTTCGAATCTCGGCTTGGATATTATTTTTGTCGAAACTTCTTCCGTTTAGTAAAAATACTAAACGACCTTCAAAAATTGCATAAAAATACTCTAAAAATTTCTAAAATCTCTAGAATTTTTCTAAAGTATTTCTAAATATTTTTACGTACTATTAGGACTCGTAATGAGGAATTTTGGGTCGTTACAATTCCCCATATCTTATTAAAAGTTCGTCCTCGAACTTAGATTAATTCTGGATATCTCTGTCTTATACTGTCCTCACGCTCCCACGTAGTCTCCTCACGTTTCTGATGCCGAATGACCTTTACTAGTGGTACTTCTTTGTTCCTTAGTCTCTTAACTTCTCTGTCCATTATCACCTATATCGCATTGTACCCATTAGTGGTCCTTGGGAGACTTGTTATAAAGTCCCTGGAGACCGTAGTTGCATTAGTCACACCAAATGGCATGACTATGAATTCGTAGTGTCCATATATGGCCCTGGGCACTGTTCTGGGTGTATCACTTCCTTTCACTTTCAACTGATGGTTCCCAGAACGCAGGTCTATTTTAGAGAACACTGTTGCCCCCTTTTAATAGATCATCTATTCTGGGAAGAGGGTACTTGTCCTTAACCGTTACTTTGCTCAGCGCTCTAAAATCTATGCGCATCCGCATAAACCCGTCTTTCTTCTTAACATCTAATTATGTAGAGAGAGAAAATTTGAAATTGTCTCTATACTCTCTAGACATATTAAAAAAAACATAGAAAGACAATCAAGAACATTTATCTAGCTTAAGCACATATAAACAAATTCTTCTAAAAATTTCTCTTTACTGTAGAGAAGAAGAAAAGCATACTAAAAAAAAAATTAAAAACTTTCTTACTTGAAGACGGCAAGGTTGGTGCTAATGTGTGATGTTGGAGAATAGGAACTGCTCTGATACCAACTGTAATGACCACACCTCCCTACAACTACTCTCTAGAGGTGGACGTTACTTAACTGTTGGATCGAAAGCGATAGAGGGGGGGGGGGTGAATAACGCTCGTGGCTATATTAACGATTTAAAACTAAGAGTAGAAACGCAGCGGAAAGTAAATGCAAACACACAGAAGACACAATAGAATTACGTCGTTCGGAGCCTAGCTCGACTCCTACTCGAAGGCCTGCGATCCTTGATCGCTTTCGGTGGGCAACAACTATAGGCTCGTTAAATGATTACAATTTGAAGTACAATAATTAATAACAATAAAATATACCGACGACAATGGAAAGATGGAAGAACTGATCTCCTGGTCGTTGGGATGATATTGCAGCACTTTCGGATCGACTTGGTAGCAGCAGGAAGTAGAAAGTTCGCTTCTGTGATTGATTCTCGAAGCTGCACCCCAAGGCTCCCTTTTATAGCTCTGCAGACGCTGATCCAGATCCCCAAGTCTCGGGATCAGCTTTGACCCAAAGCGGATCGGTCGACCGATCCTCATGTTTGGTCGATCGATCAGATGATCTCCACCGCATCTGATCCGATGATCCGTCGCTCCGCTTCGATCTGGTCAAGCTCTATCCCCTGGTTCGGTCGACCGATCGCAATATCCGGTCGACCGATTAGTCTCCTCTGACCCGCTTACCTCGGCCTGATCCAGTCGACACTTATCCCAGGTTCGGTCGACTGATCACGAGGTCCGGTTGACCGATCCCCTGGTCGAACCCGGTCCAACCTCTGGAGATCTGATCTGCTAGCTTGTGGGTTCGGTAGACCGATACCAAGGTTTGGTCGACCGATTCCGGTTAGTTCTAACCCTGCACAAAAAGGTTAGTCTCCTGCAAAACAGAGTTAGAGCAAAATGGATAATGTGTAAACAAATGAATTGACAGCCTTCGGACTGTCCGGGTCTGACTTCAGGTTTCTAACCGGAAACCCTAGGTCGACCCGATGCCTACTGTTCCCTCTACGGGGAACGCGCCCTCACCTACTCCTCTCAGGAGATTTACCTGTTGCCAGTACGATCCTCCAGATCGATTGGACTTTTGCTCAGCGTCCGATGCTTCCGGTCTTCATGCTGGATGTCCGGTCCTCGACCCATCTAGACTTCTACCCAGTTCGCGACACCAGGATTTTAACCTAGGGTTACCACCCCCTAGGATTTTTGCCCGAAGCGTCGACCCGCCAAGACTTCCCGCATAGGGTTACCACCCCCTATGACCTAGGGTTACCACCCCCTAGGGTTTTCCCTTTGCCTAACCGCAACTAGGACTTTTCCCCACCTAGGGTTACCACCCCCTAGGGTTTTAACCTTGCCTAACCGCAGCTAGGACTTTCCTGAAACACTTAGTCATACACATTAGATAACAACTAAACTTAACTTTGAATCCCTTTGTCATTATCAAAACTAAGGTTCGATCGTCGGATGCTTCCCGCACCAACAATCTCCCCCTTTTTGATTATGGCAACCGAAATTCAAAGTTAAGTGAAAAATTGCAATAAAGGTAAATATAAATGAGTACAAACATAAATAACGCCTAAGCACATTGAAGCTCCCCCTTAATAAGAGCTCCCCGTTAAACTGATTTCTTTTAGTTTTGAATTTTAGTTTGCTTTTAGTTTCCTTTGAATTTCCTTATACTCTCCCCATTTGCCATATATCAAAATAAAGAGGGGGAAAAAATGAGTACTGAAGTAAACACTTAGCTTTTCAAATTAATTTTCCTGTAAACATTAACGTCAAACAAAATTTTTCTAAATTCTAAGTTTGAGAAATAATTTTAAATAATTTTCAAAGTATTTTTTCAATGCTTTTTAAGGATTTTCCAAATCACTTTAAAAGATTTTTAAAAGCATTTTGAAATTTATTTTTCAAAGGATTTTGAAATAAGTTTCCAAAATAGTTTTTCAAATTTTTTTTAAGAAGTTTTTCAAATAGTTTTTAAAGTAAGTTTTGAAATTAATTTTCAAAGTATTTTTCAAATAAGTTTTCAAATTTATTTTCAAAGTATTTTTCAAATGAGTTTTGAATTTAATTTTCAAAGTATTTTTCAATAAGTTTTGAAATTAATTTTTTAAAAGATTTTTCAAATAAGTTTTGAAATTAATTTTCAAATTATTTTTCAAAGATTTTTAAAAATATTTTCAAATAATTTTTTAAATGATAATTTTCAAAGGATTTTTAAAATGATTTATAAAATATTTTTTCAAATGATAATTTTTCAAAGGATTTTTAAAATGATTTTCAAAATAATTTTTCAAATGATTATTTTTCAAAGGATTTTTAAAATGATTTTTTTAAAAATGATTTTCAAAATAATTTTTCAAATGATTATTTGAGATTGATTTTCAATTTTCTTTTTTAAAGATTTTGAAATGATTTTTAAATAATTTTTCGAATGATAATTTTTCAAAGGATTTTTTAAATGTTTTTTAAAATAATTTTTCAAATGATAATTTTTCAAAGGGTTTTTTTAAATGATTTTAAAAATATTTTTTCAAAGATTTTTAAAATGATTTTCAAAAAATTTTTCAAAGATTTAAAATGATTTTCAAATAATTTTTCAAAGATTTAAAATGATTTTCAAAATAATTTTTCAAAGATTTTTAAAATTATTTTCAAATAATTTTTCAAAGATTTAAAATGATTTTCAAATAATTTTTCAGATGATAATTTTTCAAAGGATTTTTAAAATAATTTTTCAAAGATATTTAAAATGATTTTCAAATAATTTTTCAAAGATTTAAAATGCTTTTCTAATAATTTTTCAAATGATAATTTTTCAAAGGATTTTTAAAATAATTTTTCAAAGATTTTTACAATGATTTTCAAATAATTTTTCAAAGATTTAAAATGATTTTCCAATAATTTTCAAAAGATAATTTTTCAAAGGATTTTTAAAATGATTTTTTTAAAAATTATTTTCAAAATAATTTTTGAAATGATAATTTTTCATAGGATTTTTAAAATGTTTTTTTTAAAAATGATTTGCAAAATAATTTTTCAAATGATTATTTTTCAAAGGATTTTTAAAATGATTTTTCTTTTAAAATTATTTTTAAAATAAATTTTCAAATGATAATTTTTCAAAGGATTTTTAAAATGATTTTTTTGAAAAAATGATTTTCAAAATAATTTTTCAAATGATTATTTGACATTGATTTTCAAATAATTTTTTAAAGATTTAAAATGATTTTCAAATAATTAAGTCATTTGATTAAATTTAATTTATTTAAGACTGAGTTTGACCTAGATCCATCTCACCTGATTCTAAATTATCAATCAGGTAATCTTATATTATTTTGTGAGATGGTTATCTGTAATTTAGGTTATTTATAAGGATTAATTTACATTTGTGTTAAAATTAGGTTTTTCAATTAGTCAATTAAATATATATTTCAATGATTGGTTCCCAGGTCAGGGCGAGGCTCTAGGCCTTCTTGGGTATGAGATCATCCACCCCTTCCTAGACAGAACCGTTCAAAGAAAATATATATTTAATTTTCTTTTTGAAACCCCTATATTTAACTAACAAGTGTAAATTATTCCTAGGTCCTTAAGCTATCCTAAATCTAAACATGCATAATGTCAATAAGAATAAATAAACAAGCATCAATCTATCTCTTGGTAAAGATGGTCTTTCTACTGGCTCCCCCTGGATCATAGCCTCGATGGGGTCTATCAAGGTAATGAATCTGATCCTTGGGGACCCAATATAGTCCAAGTCCAACTTGATTAACCAAGTTTGACTTGGGGACCCATGCTTGAACTATGGTTTTATTATTTCTATTTACTAAAGATAGATATGATTTATATTTGTTCTTGGTTTTAAATCCAAGTTCGGATTTGTTGTAAACAGCTCGTTGTTTTCCAAGAATTAGATCCAAATTCTTGGAACTCATAGTGAACCGTTCCCACATGTCCTTGAGTTCTTTAATTTGAGTTTTCAAATTGGAATTTTCTTCCTCAAGTTGTTGGACTTGAGTTGAACTTCCAATTTGAATAGGCTCATTTAAAGGACTCAAATCTGTTACTTCCTTAAGGGTTGTTACCTCCTTTTGGAGTGACTTGACACGAACATTGGATTTAACCAATTTCTTAAGCAAGTAAGGAATTAACTTTTGCAAATCAAATTGAGTTTCGGCAAGTAGGGCACTTACAGTGGGGTTCGGTCCTTCAGAAACGGATACGGATCCGTGGCTTTGCTCGGACTCAGTTTCTGACTCGCTCTCGGTTTCGGACTCGAATTCGGACTCAGTTTCGTCAATATTTACTTGTGCTGGCAACGCGAGGAAGCTTGTTGGTTCTTCTTCATCGGACTCGGATTCATCTGATGACTCGGACCAGGTTGCCTTTAATACCTTCCTTCTTTTCTTCTTGTTTGGACAATCTGGCTTGTAGTGCCCCTTTTGGTTACAACCGTAACAGGTGACTTCAGACTTGTCCTTCATATTTGTTTGATTCACCTTTTTCGACTTGCATATCTTCCATACGAGCTTTATCAGTTCTGAAACAACTTCATCATCGTCCTCTACATCTGATTCATCTTTGGACTTGGGCTTAGTTTTGCGCCTCGACATTGGTTCACGTGTTCTGCTGGTACCTACAACCAAAGCAACACCTTTCTCGACCGGGCGTGCATTAGTCTGTTCATGCAATTCTAATTCTGAAAAAAGTTCATCTAATTTGATTGAAGAGAGGTCCTTAGAAACCTTGTAAGCATCAACCATGGATTCCCACAAGGTGTTCCTTGGAAAAGCGCTAAGTGCATACCTTATTATGTCGCGATTTTCTATTCTTTGGCCGATTGCGTGAAGGTCGTTTAGGAGGTCCTGAATGCGTGTGTGAAGCTGGCTTGCTGTCTCATTTTCCTGTATTTTTAAGTTATACAATTTATTGAATAATAAATCTCGCTTACTTACTTTGGTATCGGAGGTCCCTTCGTGAAGCTTGATCAGCTTCTCCCATAGCTCCTTGGTGCTCGAGAATGGACCGACGCGGTTTAGCTCCTTCTTTGTTAGTCTGCACTGGAGGGTACAAGTTGCTCTGGCATTTGCCTCCACCTTCTTGATTAATGCAGGTTCCTAGTCCTCGCAGGGTGTATGATTGCCGTCTTTATCTATTGGCAGATCCAAACCAGTCTTGACGATCATCCACGTCTCGAACTGGATCTTCAGGAAGTTCTCCATTCTGCCCTTCCAGTAACCAAAGTCCTCTCCGGTGAAGAGAGGGGGACGGACAGTGCTATAACCCTCTTGTTGGGCCATTGATACCTTGCACGACAAAAACACAAAAATCTATTCCAAGACTTGGTCTTGGATTAGTAGTGCGGGAATAAGAAAATAAGATGTACTCAAGTGGTGTTGCACCAGCTTCGAGCAAAATCGATTCAAACGATAAATAGATCGGAAAATAGTAACTATACTAATTCCGATCGACTCCGAAAAACTGAAAATAACCACGAAAAAGATGCGTGATTGGTGGTTGCACCAGATCAACGCTACCCCGCTCTGATACCAATTGTTGGATCGAAAGCGCTAGAGGGGGGGGGGTGAATAGCGCTCGTGGCTATTTTAACGATTTAAAACTAAGAGTAGAAACGCAACGGAAAGTAAATGCAAACACACAGAAGACACAGTAGAATTACTTCGTTCGGAGCCTAGCTCGACTCCTACTTGAAGGCCCGCGATCCTTGATCGCTTTCGGTGGGCAACAACTTTAGGCTCGTTAAATGATTACAATTTGAAGCACAATAATTAATAACAATAAAATATACCGATGATAATGGAAAGATGGAAGAACTGAGCTCCTGGTCATCGGGATGATATTGCAGCACTTTGGGATTGACTTGGTAGCAGCAGGAAGTAGAAAGTTCACTTCTGTGATTGATTCTCGAAGCTGCACCCCAAGGCTCCCTTTTATAGCTCTGCAGACGCTGATCTAGATCCCCAAGTCTCAGGATCAGCTTTGACCCGAAGCGGATCGGTCGACCGATCAGATGATCTCCACCGCATCTGATCCGATGATTCGTCGCTCCGCTTCGATCTGGTCAAGCTCTATCCCCTGGGTTCGGTCGACCGATCACAATATTCGGTCGACCGATCAGTCTCCTCTGACCCACTTACCTCGGCCTGATCCAGTCGACACTTATGCCAGGTTCGATCGACCGATCACGAGGTCCGGTCGACCGATCCCCTGGTCGAACCCGGTCCAACCTCTGGAGATCTGATCTGCTAGCTTGTGGGTTCGGTCGACCGATCCCAAGGTTCGGTCGACCGATCCCAAGGTTCGGTCGACCGATCCCGGTCAGTTCAAACCCTGCACAAAAAGGTTAGTCTCCTGCAAAACAGAGTTAGAGCAAAATGGATAATGTGTAAACAAATGAATTGACAGCCTTCGGACTGTCCGGGTCTGACTTCAGGTTTCCAACCAGAAACCCTAGGTCGACCCGACGCCTACTGTTCCCTCTACGGGGAACGCGTCCTCACCTACTCCTCTAAGGCGATTTACCTGTTGCTAGTACGATCCTCCAGATCGACTGGACTTTTGCTCAACGTCCGATGCTTCCGGTCTTCATTCTGGATGTCCGGTTCTCGACCCATCTAGACTTCTACCCAGTTCGCGACACCAGGATTTTAACCTAGGGTTACCACCCCCTAGGATTTTTGCCCGAAGCGTCGACCCGCCAAGACTTCCCGCATAGGGTTACCACCCCCTATGACCTAGGGTTACCACCCCCTAGGGTTTTCCCTTTGCCTAACCGCAGCTAGGACTTTTCTCCACCTAGGGTTACCACCCCCTAGGACCTAGGGTTACCACCCCCTAGGACCTAGGGTTACCACCCTCTAGGGTTTTCACCTTGCCTAACCACAGCTAGGACTTTCCTGAAACACTCAGTCGTACACATTAGATAACAACTAAACTTAACTTTGAATCCCTTTGCCATTATCAAAAATAAGGTTCGATTGTCGGATGCTTCCCGCACCAATATTAACTACTAACTCTACTTAACCGGTATGATCGAAACCACGAGGAGTCTCTACAGAAAAATTTCGACAAAATCTTCCCTGTACCGGTGACCATAAATTGAGATACATATATAGTATACATTAGCCACAAGTGCCTGGAATATATATCAAACACCCACGCAATTAAATAAGTGTCAAACACCAAATTATACCTACTTACTAAACAGAACTCATTTTAACATGCAATCTAAAACAAGAATAAATTCGAATGACATGGAGTATAAAATACAATCTCAAATGTTTACAATCTCAATAAATCTTATCTACTATAACATGGAAACTCAATAACATCCCAAGTCTTTCCCATAGTCCTGACATCACACACCATCCGCACCTCCTTGTCGCCTTCCTTTATCTGCAGTAAGAGGAAATGCAAACTATAAGTAAAATTGCTTAGTAAGCACTATCTAACTCACAAAAACTCGAATATGCATGTGAATATACTAAAATCTAAAAACTGAATGCTCAAAAGGAAAACTACTCATGCTCATCTACTAGTAAAAGAACATACTGAAAAGCTAAACATGTAAAGCAAATCTATACAATCATGCTAGCATAAAGAACTAAACTTACTGAATTTTAAACCTATGTGAAGCTTATTTCACTTGTTTAAAATTTATACTTTTATACTTTTATAGTTATGTGAAACTTATTTTACTTGTTCAAAAGCTAATACTTTTAATACTTCAAAATAATAATCAACTTCTCTTGGGCCCAGGCGTAGTACCAAAGCGCGCTCCCTAATAGAAATTGGGGTAGCGAGCCACCAGTCCTACGAGGGTTAAGACCTCGGTCTTACTAGGGCCAAGACCTCGGAATTGGTCACCTGGATTTATTTAACGACAACATCGGAAGTCGGGTACTATCCTCTTAAAAATAAAATACTTGTTATCTTTTATTACTTCTTCTTTAAATGTCTTGACATTTTAACAAGTACCTTGTGTGCCAAAATCCCTAAAGTCTTGATTTGGGATCTACTTAAGGCCTTGGCATTTTTCTTTCTTTTCTTCATCTTGCTTAAACTTGTTAACACTTCTAATAAAAGAATGCTTCCTTAAAAACTGAAATGTTTAAACAACTTCTAACATCGGAATGCTTAAACAAAAAATCTGCATACTACGCTAATAAAATTCCGCAATATAAGCTTAATCAAATCTGCCTACAAACTTAATCAAAATTCTGCAAGCAATACTTATAAAAATCTGCATACCATACAAGCTTAAACTAAATCTAAAACTTCTTGGAATTAACCTATACTGCATGCTTCGAATTAAAAGACTTAAATCTGTAATGCTGAACAATCAAAAATCTGCAAATCTAATTAAGCTTAAATAGACTTAATCTAAACTGCACTAAAGTTCTGCATACTATGCTACAAAATTCTGCATACTATAAGCTTTAACAGAACCTGCCTTCAAGCTTAAATAGAAATCTGCATATATAACTAACAACAATCTGCACTACATCATGCTAATCAAGATTCTGCAAGTATTACAAAATTTACTACACAAACTAAACTGCTAAACCACAGGCCAATCTAAAACTGCTTATATAAAAACTGATAATGAAAGATTTAATAACACAAGGGGTCTAACATCATGTTGATCAACTGATATCTGCAGGATCTATCAAAGCCATTAAAATCCAACAAAACTCCCAATTAAAGGTTATTCACACCCAATGCATGGCACAAACCCAAATCTGTACAGCAAGCTTTAAGGACTTGTTCATGCCCCTTTTTCCTAACACCAATCTGCATGTTACAGAATTGACAAAGAATGGTCTAACATAGCTACTAAAATCCAATTGAATGCTTCCATAATTAAAACTGTTTCATTTGCCCTAAGCTATTACTTTTATAGAGTGACATAAATCTTTAAGCATGTTTCGGTCGAAATTGCAAGGGAGAAGGAAATCTTGAAACTATTCTTAAGCCTGATCAATTGGTATAACAGCAGTAACCCACGGAAATAGCATTCATGCTCAAAATCCACTCTCCTCATGCTCATTGTTAGCAACAACCCAAAACTGAAACCTCAACATTATCCCCTGTTCAGTGCCACGGCAGAAACCAAAGGAAAACCAATTTACCAAAACCTACATGCTCAAAATACTAATCCCTCTCATGTTCTTTCTTTGAAACCCACGGCAGCAAACCCTAAACCAACAATCTTCACAGAAAAATTCGAAAACAAGAGCAATAAGAATCTGGAACTACTCTACTGCAGGTGAGTAGCCACTTACCGAGATGTTCTTGGACTTACAACCGAAGGGGAAAGCTCCTAGGGCTTCGGAGACCTCGAGCTCTCGGTCTCTTCTTGTGCTCACGGCTCCTCCTCGATGAGAGGATCACAATGGTGTGAAGACCTCACGGGGAAGGGTGCTCGCCGGTCGCCGGAAATCCCCTAGCTTCTTGCTGCGTTTTCGCCCTAGCAGGAGCTGCTGCACGCCGTTCGCGAGCGAGAGAGGAGAGGAAGGGAGAAGTTTTAGGTCATGGGGAAAATATCCCTAAGTTCTCTCTTTATAACTAGGGTATTCTGTTATGGTTTAAGAATATTTCACTTCCCTTTTATTAGGAAACATCCATTGGAACGCCTGGCAAGCCGCGTTTTGACCGGGTCAGAGGTCGCGGGTTTGATTCCTCAGCCGAACCCCTTTTTCCCATTTATTTTCTGTTTCCTATTAACTATTACTTAAATAAATTGCATTCCCCTTTTAATCAGCAATGCTCACTGGAACACTTGGTCAGTCGGATTCGCTTAAGAGTTGGCTCGGCCGGAGGTCTCCGGTTCGAATCTCGGCTTGGACATTATTTTTGTCGAAACTTCTTCCGTTTAGTAAAAATACAAAACGACCTTCAAAAATTACATAAAAATACTCTAAAAATTTCTAAAAATCTCTAGAATTTTTCTAAATCATTTCTAAATATTTTTATGTACTATTAGGACTTGTAATGAGGAATTTTAGGTCGTTACAGTTATTGATCCTCCTATTGAAGATATTGATGTTGAAATTTTTTTCACTACATGTGTTGATGTTAATGATATGGAAGTGTAGGGCACTGTGTTGTAGAAGCAGCATCTCAAGAATCAACTCTTTTGTCCACACAACCCTTTGAGACTATAAGTATTGTAAGGATTGAACATGTTGTGGATTAATGTGTATGGACTTATGCAAAGTTAGCAAAGTTTCAAGAGTCACCACCTTTAGTTGCACCACCGCCTAGGCTAGAGCCAGAACCATCATTTGATTCAGAAGAAGTCACACTCATATATTTAGAACTTTTGGGTATCTCTCAACAAAGTAAGGTTAGTATTTCTTGTGATATTTTGGAAAACTTTATAGAGGTACCTATAATTGACTTTGTTGGATGTGATTCAATTTTTTTTACTTATTTAACTTATCTTGATATGGTTCCAGTTCTATCTTATATAACATTCTCGTGGGAGATTTGTTTTTCTTTTGGGTGTGTAGAGTTCACTTGTGCTAGAAATTAGAAGCTCACTCTGAACCGTCTTTGACCACCTGAAAGAACTTTCAAGAAGACGAAGATGGAGAGAACGATACTTCACTTTATGGCTCCTATGATGAAAGCTCTCTCCATGCTAAGAGCCCTTGGTAAGAGAATGTTGAAATATCTTATCCCTCTAAGAGTGAGATTTAGATGAATCTAATGAGGTAGTCGAGCTAATGACATAAAACAAGCACTTCTTGGAAGATAATCCAATTTCTTCTTTCTTATTTTTGTTTAAGTTTGCAGTTTCTTTTTAGTTTACTTTTCTTTCTTCATAATGGCCCTAATCCCTCTATTTAGTTTTTCTTGTCTAATTTCTTTATGTATGATTCAAAGTTGTGGAGGACTGCAAATCACAGA
The DNA here is from genome assembly GCF_018446385.1 of Zingiber officinale. NCBI lineage: Eukaryota > Viridiplantae > Streptophyta > Magnoliopsida > Zingiberales > Zingiberaceae > Zingiber > Zingiber officinale. The sequence goes on from NC_055992.1 coordinate 75,848,223, forward strand.
TAAGGAAGTATCTTCAGAACTTGAATGTCTCAATCATTTGAAGCTCATAACTTGGTAACTTCTCTAACTTTAAACCTGCTCCATATTTCATTTATAGTTTTCATTACGATAATAAAAAGTTTAAGTCGGGGGGGGGGGGGGGGTATTGAGTTTTAGATTAGTTTTTGTTAAATTTCTTTATTTCTTTTTGCATAATAAATTTTTTCTAGTTGCATCATTCATCACATCATGATTTCCTTAATGCAAAATACTAGCGCTCTTGTTCTAGATTTCATGTGGTTTATTTGTTACTTATGGTGCTAGTAAGTTTAGTGATCTATCTTTTCCTATCTATGTTACCATGAAGTGAGTAATGATTTTATTGTAGAAATTTGAGTGTTGGTCTTGTTTAGTGATCTATCTAAGTTTAGGATCTCTTTATACCTTGCCTAATTTTGATGGTAGATAATTTTAAAAATAGTTATGATTCATAGAACTGGACTAGTACTTGTGTTTCTAAGGTGACCTCTTAATTAGATTTTGGTTACTAGATGATCTCAAATCAGGGCAATTCACTTGGAAAAATTAAAATATCTGCATTTGCATTTGTATATTTGCATATGTGTTAGTGTTACACTTTTTAAGAACCAAAAAGAAAAAAAATCATATGAATAAGGGATAAAAAAAGTTATCGTGAGTGAAAACTAATAATTTATCCCTTTGAGACTGAGTTAAGTTACTGGGAAATAAATATTATGTTTCTCTTGATTTTAAGTAGTCCTTTGAGACCTTGTTTGTTTTAGAGATATGAACCATCCGTGTGGCAGGTAAGTACCTATCACCAGAAGCATAAGGAACATAGTTTTATGATGATTTGACTAGGCTTAGGGATTAAAGCTTGAAAAATTTAGGCCATTATTGCACTAAGCACAGAGAACTATTACTTAAGCTGTACTCAAATAACTTTTGTATCTTGCTCACCAATAAAATCATTTAATAGGATTAGATTGACTTGCTAGAGATTATGATGCACTATTTAACTACATGAGTTTAGATTCAAATTTTACTAGATATTATGACGCCATCACTGCTTGCCAAACACTGACCCTTCATCATCTAGTCATGCAACGTCGCCACTACCAACTACTAGACCACTTGCCGCCGAGAGTCCAATGTTGGAAAAAATGCAATTTTGGTAACGGTAAATTGATTAAGTTGGGATTAAATGACTCTACATTTGGTTTAAACGTAGATTTAATTAATGATAGAACATATTTAAGGTATGGTTTAATTCTGGAATAGTAGAAGTAATAAGGTGAGATGAAAGTAATTAATTGATATGTTTGAGTAACTAGCTGATTAAATTATTTGATGTAATTAGATAATTACTTAAGTTTTGAGCTAACTAGATTGGTAATCAATTCAATAATTGATTGAAGAGTAATTAATGAAATGGATAATTGATTAGATATCAATTAATAGTTAACTAAGTTAGTTTAATTAACTTGGTAGGTAATAGAATTGTTAATCGAATTACTCTAGTACTTAGAATGGCTCTGTATCCTATATTTATAGGATTCGAGCTCGATGCGACCTCTCAGACTTGAAGATAGTTAATACAATCTATATTTGAGGCGGGTAGTTCTTCTTTGACCTCCATAGTTTCGTTTATCTTAGAACATGATCATTTATTATGATATATTGATTATACAACAGTTATTTGTTTACACTGACTCTACTCTAGATAGGTTCTTGAGGTTGGAACTTTATCACTTGTTCTTACATTGAGTCTATTTGATATCTATGCAGTCTTATTATTCTTCATGCTTGATTGATATATACGTATGATATCATTAGACTATGGTGTAGATAGCAAAGTTTACTCTTGGATGTGATTATTTATTCTTTACTTATAATTACATTGTGTATATATTGTCAACCATTGTCTTCCATTCATTATTGAGAGAGTCATCAATAATCATTGTTATATCCAGTCAACTATTATCTCCCATTCATGGTTAAGAGAGTCATCAATGATCATTGTTATATCCAGTCGACTATTGTCTCCCATTCATGGTTGAGAGAGTCATTACTGATCATTGTTATATCCTGTCTACCATTGTCTCCCATTTATTGTTGAGAGAGTCATTAGAGATCAAGATATATTTGATTGCCAATGAGACATTCATAGTAACTGTAAGGAACTATAGCACTAAACACATAGAAAGCGCTGTGGAAAAACAAGTTCCTTTCCAAAAAATTCATGCGAAGGAAAACCACATACTAAGTTTAATGAAGGGAGTTATACCTTTGGTGTGTGAACACAGATTCCTAACAGCTAGGATCTCATCACAATCAAATGTTTGCACCTCTTTCGGCATCTACATGAACAACTCTTCCATCCGTCCCATGAACTCAAGAAGTGGAGAAGAAAATCAACCAAAGGTTGTGTTAGCAACCCCTTTTGGTGGATTTTGGCCAAGAGTGGAAGAGGGAAGAAAGAGAGCAAGAACACATAAAACTCGTCATGAAAATGAAGCAAAACCCTTTTATACTCATTCATGAAATTACATTAATGTCAATTGCCTTAATTGACATTAATATTTATCTTCATCCAATGAATCTAATGCATCAAATGCATGAGCAATTCAAAATTGACCACTCTATTGGATCGAAAGTGCTAGGGGGGGGGGGGTGAATAGCGCTCATGACTTTCACAATCGATTTCGAAATCGTAAAAGTAAATGCAGCGGAAAAGAAATAACACAAACACATAAGACACGAGAAGTTACTTCGTTCGAAGCCTATCTCGACTCCTACTCGAAGGCCTGCGATCGTTGACAGCTTTCGGTGGGCAACAACTATATGTCGAAAAGATGATTACAATTTGGAGTACAATTAAGTGCAATAAAGGAACTATACTAACGAAAAGAGAACAAAGAACTTTGGAGTGATTCGTTGGAGTAGCAGAGCATTGTTGAGGCGTTAGCAGTAGCACACGGAAGAGCGCAGTTTTTTGTTCGAAAAATGATGATTTGAGCTGCACGTTGAGGCCTCCTTTTATAGCTTTGCCAAGTCTGATCCAGATCCCCAAGCTTCAGGATCAAGTTTGACCCGATGCGGATCGGTCGACCGATCCCAAGGTTCGGTCGACCGATCAGGCGATCCCTCCTATATGATCCGCCCGATCTTCTCGCTCCGCTTTGATCCGGTCAACTCTATCCGAGGTTCTATCGACCGATAAAAGGTCCGGTCGACCGATAAGCTCTTCTGACTCAACCTAGTCAGCCTGATCCAGTCGACACCCAACCTAGGTTCGGTCGACCGATCCCAAGGTTCGGTCGACCGATCCCAAGGTTCATTCGACCGATGCCCTGGTCGAGCCCGGTCTAACCTCTGGAGATCTGATCTGCTGATTTGTGGGTTCGGTCGACTGATCCCAAGGTTCGGTCGACCAATCCCGGTCACTTCTAACTCTGCATAAAAATGTTAGTTACCTGCAAAACAGAGTTAGAACACAATGGAATATATAAACGAATAAACTAACAACCTTTGGACTGTCCGGGTCTGACTTCGGGTTTCCGACCGGAAACCCTAGGTCGACCCGACGCCTACTGTTCCCTCTAGGAGGAACGCGCCCTCACCTACTCCACTCAGGAGATATACCTGTTGCCAGTGCGATCCTCCAGATCAACTGGACTTTTGCTCGGCGCTCGTTGCTTCCGGACTTTCTTGTGGATGCCCGCTTCCCAACCCGTCCAGTCTTTCACCTGGTTCGCGACACCAGGACTTTCCACCTAGGGTTACCACCCCCTAGGATTTTTGACTGAAGCACTCGACCTGCCAAGACTCTCCGCATAGGGTTACCACTCCCTATGACCTAGGATTACCACCCCTAGGGTTTTTCCCTTGTCTAACCACAGTTAGGGCTTTTGCCTAAGTATACTTAGTACTTTTCTGCAAACTCATTCAGACTGTTAGATCGCCACACACCTTAACTTTGAATCCTTTGCCATTATCAAAACTCGGGTTCGATCATCGGATGCTTCCCGCACCAACAATCTCCCCCTTTTTGATTATGGCAACTGAAATTCAAAGTTAAGTAAAATGAATGCATAAATATACTTTAAAGGTGTAAGTGAGCAAGCTTAAGTACATAAATTCAAATACAAGCATAACTTAAGCTAACACTTAAATTTAGTGAAGCTCCCCCTTAATACAGGGCTTTACTAGACTTTCTTTTACTTTTGAATTTCCCTACTCTCCCCCTTTGCCATTTATAAAAAATAAGCCAGTTTAAGGCAAGTTTTATCATTTTTAGGAAAACAGATTAGGCTTTGAATGAAGGAAAAAATGTTTGTGTAACACTTAGCTTATAATTAAATTTTACTGTAAAAACAGTTAGCTAAGTGAGATAAAGGACTTAAAAGGCATATTTTTCACCTAAGTTTAAAAGGCTAATATATGGTTGACTTTGAAGGATGACTTTAGTCACTAATTTTTGGAGCCAACTAATTTTTGAAAAAAATTTGAAGTCTCTTCTTATTTAGATTTCAAGATTTAATTTTCTTTTTTTTACTTAAAAATCTGAGAGGTAACTTAGAAAAATATTTTAGCAAAAATTTATAAAGTTAGATTTCAAAGTTGGCTAAGTTTGAGAGATGCTATATGAATCACTTAGCTAAGCCTTTTGCAAACATTGAATTTTGAAAAGATACTTAGCTTAATTAGAAAGAACTTAATTCTGAAAAAATAGGGGTAAGAACTTGTTAAATTTTAGGACAAAGAGGGAGTAACTAAAAATTTAATTTGGGTTATTTATTACAAGTTCAGTTGGTTCTTAAGTCCAAGCATGAGTCAAGTTAAATAGCGTTAAAATTATTTAATCAGGTATCAGAGCTCTAAAGTACAAGCATGCTTAACCTTAATATTTCGATTTCCTTCACCAACTGTCTAACCTTTAGCTACTTGCTGATTGCCTAGAGGGCAGCAACTTTCACTTGGTTAGTCAAGTTAAGTCTATAAATCCAGTTAGATTTGACTAGTGCTGGAAGACTTGACTTGATTATTGTTAACTAGGTGTTTAACGCCTAGACTCATATTGACGCACAGATATAAGCATTCTTGAGTCCACGCTGTACCCTATGCATCTCACTCCATTCTATGTTTTTCAAACATAAGCAAGGGAAGTCTAGGTGTTTGTGAGATACTCTGGCTGAATTCTAGGGGAGCATGATTTCTAAGGTTGAGCCTAGGCTAAATCCATATTTTGAAAATCTAGTAAAATTGGAATTTTAAAACTAATATTTTCCTAGAATTTTTAAAAGGAATAGGATGATTAAGTAAGACAACGAGTTTGAAAATCAACATCTATTCTACCCAACACATTCCTATTTGTCTTCTAAGTGAGCTGAACTCAAGTTCAGGTAAGGGCTTTGTGAAGATGTCAGCTAGGTTTGATTTTGACTCAACATAGTTGAGTTCAATATCACCCTTAGCTACGTGATCCCTTACAAAATGGTGCTTCACTTCTATATGTTTAGTCCTTGAGTGATGAATTGGGTTTTTTGTTAGATTTATTGAGCTTATATTATCAATTGAGATTTTTGTTTTATGATACTCCAGTTGATAGTCTTTAAGGGTATGCATCATCCATAGCAACTGAGATGTGCATTCACCTAAGGCTATATATTCAGCTTCAGTGGTAGATAAAGCAACACAGTGTTGCTTTCTACTTGACCAACTTACTAGGCATTGTCCTAGAAATTGACAGCTACCACTTGTGCTTTTTCTATCTAGCTTGCGTCCGGCATAATCTGAGTCAGAGTAGCCGGTTAGGTCAAGGGTGCCAGATCTAGGGTACCATAGTCCTACATTTAGAGTTCCCTTAACATACCTAAGGATTCTTTTGACAAGGGTTAAGTGTGACTCTTTTGCACAAGATTGGTATCGTGGATACATACCTACTGTGAAAATAATATCTGGTCGACTCGCAGTTAGGTACAGTAGACTTCCTATCGCACTTCGATAGTATTTCAAATCTACTAGTTTACCTTCTAAGTCTGAGTCAATTTTAGCATTTGTAGTCGTTGGTGTATTAATTATTTTTGAGTTCTCCATGCCAAATTTTCTAACTAATTCGTTAACATATTTAGTTTGATAAATATAAATTCCATCTTTAGTTTGCTTAATCTATAAACCTAAGAAGAAATTAAGTTCTCCTACCAGACTCATTTCAAATTCATTTTCCATTAGTTTGGTGAATTCTTTTAGAAATTTAGAGTTTGTTGAACCGAAAATAATATCGTCGACGTAAATTTGGGCTATGAAAATGCCATTTTCTAAGGTTTTTATGAAAAGGGTTGGATCTATTTGACCTTGTTTAAACCCTTTTGATGTTAGATAATTGGACAAACGTTCATACCAAGCCCTAGGTGCTTGTTTTAGTCCGTATAGGGCCTTTTTTAGTCTAAAGACATAATTTGGTTGTTCTATGTCCTCAAATCTTGGGGGTTGACCTACATATACTTCTTCTTTAATAAATTCGTTTAAAAATGCGGATTTTACGTCCATTTGAAATTTCTTGAATCCCTTGTGTGCTGTATAGGCCAGCAACATCCTAATGGATTCAAGTCTTGCTACAGGGGCATAGGTCTCATCATAGTCTAACCCTTCTACTTGACTGAATCCTTTAGCTACTAACCTAGTTTTGTTTCTAACTATTTCACCTTGATCATTTAATTTGTTTCTAAACACCCATTTAGTGTCAATTATGAATTTATTAACGAGTTTAGGCACTAATTCCCAGACCTGATTTCTTTCAAATTGGGCCAATTCTTCTTGCATTGCTAGAGTCCAATCTGGGTCTGGTAAGGCTTCTTCTATGGTTTTGGGTTCGATTTTTGAAATCAGGGTTATTTGGCTCTGGTTTCGATAAGATGACCTAATTCTGACTCCTAAAGTTGGATCACCCAAAATCTGATCAGATGGGTGATTTGTGCTTGTTCTTGTTGGTCGTATACCATTTGAGTTAGTGATTTGTTCTTCAGATTTGATAGGTTCAGGTTTGATTTCATCATCTTCTCTGTTTCTTGGGTTAATGTCAACATTTTGATCTATATTAGGTAGAATATTTTCTTCATCAAATATCACATTAGTTGTTTCTTCAACTTTTAGGGTATTTTGATTATAGACTCTATAGGCCCTACTGGTTGTAGAGTACCCTAAAAAGATTCCTTGGTTTGATTTGGGTGTAAATTTTCCTAAGTAGTCTTTAGTGTTTAAAATGTGAACTTTACATCCAAATACTTTTAAATAGTTTAAGTTGGGAATTTTATTATAATATATTTCATATGGGGTTTTATTATGAAGTTTGTTAATTAGAATTTGATTTTGAATATAGTTTGCCGTATTTATTGCTTCAGCCCAAAATTGATGGTTTAGATTATATTCATTTAGCATGGTTCTAGCGGCTTCTTGTAGGGTTCTATTTTTTCGTTCCACTAGACCGTTTTGTTGAGGGGTTCTAGGGCATGAAAATTCGTGTTTGTATCCATTGATTTTACAAAATTGGATGAACCTATGATTTTCAAATTCCCCCCCCCCCATGATCACTTCTTATCTTTTTAATTTTAGTATCTTTTTCATTTTCTGTTAATTTACAAAAATTACAAAAGACTTCAAAGGTTTCATCTTTTGTCTTTAGAAATTTTACCCAGGTGAACCTGGAGTAGTCATCGATTATAACTAAGCAATACTGGTTCTTGCTTAGTGACTTGGCTCCATGTGTATCAAATAGATCTAGGTGAAGGAGCTCAAGTAAAGAGTTGGTTCTATCTAGATTGGTTGGCTTGTGGGTTGACTTGGTTTGTTTTCCTTGTTGACAAGGTTGGCATATTGTATTTTGTAGGTTTCTTAATTTAGGCAATCCTCTAACTAATCCATTTTGACTCATTTTCGAGATGAGTCTAATATGAGTGTGACTTAGTCTTCTGTGCCATAATTTGGTTTCCTCTTGTTGTGTTAAGAGACACTTTATCGAGGGTGTGGATAAGTCAATGGTGTAGATATTATTTTTTCTAAGTCCCTTAAGCGTGATTTCAGGGTTTTCAATATTTTTAACCAAGCATCTAGAATTATTAAAGGTAACTAAGTATCCGCTATCACACAATTGACTTATACTCAATAGATTAAAATTGAAATTTTCAACCAATAAAACTTTTTGAATAATGAAATCGGAACTAAGTTCGATATTACCTTTTCCGATTACTTTCAGTTTTCCATCGTTGTCGAATGCAACTGATCCTAGGTTCTTTAGTTTTAGCTTAGTGAACTTCAACCTGTCTCTAGTCATATGTTTGGTGCATCCACTGTCCAACATCCATTGATCCAATTCCTACACATAAAGTAATTGATGGATCAAAAGACAGTTTGATTGAAGTAAGTCCTTAATTTTCCATCTCACCCAATCTAAGTAAACAATTAGTTAATGCTATGAGTGTTTGTAGGGTGGTTTGACGTTAATTGAAGAATTTTTGAAAAATGTTTAAGTTTGAAAAATATTTTAAGTTAATTAAATTTTTGAAAAATATTTAAGTTAATTTTGATTTTGAAAAATATTTAAGTTAATTTTGATTTTGAAAAATATTTACGTTAATTTTAATTTTGAAAAATATTTAAGTTAATTTTAATTTTGAAAAATATTTAAGTTAATTTTAATTTTGAAAAATATTTAAGTTAATTTTAATTTTGAAAAATATTTAAGTTAATTTTAATTTTGAAAAATATTTAAGTTAATTTTAATTTTGAAAAATATTTAAGTTAATTTTAATTTTTAAAATATTTAAGTTAATTTTAATTTTGAAAAATATTTAAGTTGATTTTAATTTTGAAAAATATTTAAGTTAATTTTAATTTTGAAAAATATTTAAGTTAATTTTAATTTTGAAAAATATTTAAGTTGATTTTAATTTTGAAAAATATTTAAGTTAATTTTAATTTTGAAAAATATTTAAGTTAATTTTAATTTTGAAAAATATTTAAGTTAATTTTAATGTTGAAAAATATTTAAGTTAATTTTAATTTTGAAAAATATTTATGTTAATTTTAATTTTGAAAAATATTTAAGTTGATTTTAATTTTGAAAAATATTTAAGTTAATTTTAATTTTGAAAAATATTTAAGTTGATTTTAATTTTGAAAAATATTTAAGTTAATTTTAATTTTGAAAAATATTTAAGTTGATTTTAATTTTGTATTTTAGAATTTCGAATTTCAATTTGAAAATTGAATTTGAATTACTTACGAAATTAATTTTAAATTTGAATAACTTTAATTTCTAATCCTTAATCATCTCACCCGATCCAAGTTTTCAATTAGGAGTCCTATAATTTTTGTGAGATGAATTAGATTCACTTTAAGGGTTTGGTTTAACTTTGTATTAGATTCAGGTTTAGCTTTGGATTCAACAAATAGACATTCTTTGGATAAACTTCTGGGCTATGGTGAGTCACAAGGACATCATTAAAGTAACCATGCCTTCGAGGTTTTCTAAATAGTCCTATCCATTGAACTTAATACAAAACCTTGGTCTAACTGGTTAGGATCCATAGAGGGTAGTTTCGGTTAGTTTCACTTAGCCAAACGCACCAGGTCGAAGCCATATCTTCCTAGACATGCGATGACTAAGCTTCCCCAACGTACTATCATCCAATACTTCACCAGTACCATGGGTCAAGTTAAACCTTACCCACTTTACTCTAATCTTAATTACCCTGCCGGGTAGTCTACTCTTAGTTACCCTTATCGGGTGGATTAAGTTAGGAGGTGCCAGCTATTCTGGAGCCTTCCTTTGGATTTTAATTTGATTTGATTTTTATTGTTTTTCTTCTAGCTCCCCCTGGATCATAGCCTCGATATGGTCTATTGAGGTAATGTATTTGATCCTTAGAGATCCAATATTGACCAAGTCCAACTTGATTAACCAGGTTGGACTTGGGTACCCATGCTTGGACTGATTTATTATTTTGTCTATTTATAATTGATAAATATGATTTATATTTCTTTTTTGGTTTGAATCCTAGTCCAGTTCTATTATAGATTGCCCTTTGTGTCCCAAGAATTAGATCAAGGTTCTTGGAACCCAAAGAGAATCGTTCTAATGTTTTCTCCAGATCCTTGACCTGAGTTTTCAGGCTGGAATTCTCTTCCTCAAGTTTTTGGACTTGAGTCGAGTTTCCAGTCTGAACTGGTTTAGTCAAAGATTCGGAGTTAGTCACTTCTTTAAGAACAAATATTTCCTTTAGAAGTGACTTAAATCTAAGATTAGACTTAGCTAATTTTTGTAATAGGTAATTGACTAGATTGTTTAGTCGAGGGATACTTACAGTGAGATCGTGCCCTTCAGAAACGGATGCGGATCCGTGGTTTCTTTCTGATTCTACTTCCGACTCGCTCTCGGACACGTTGATCAAGTTCCGGGCCATTAGTGCAAGAAGGCTCGTTTGTTCGAGCTCATCGTCGGTATCCTCTTCTGAAGATTCGTCCCATGTCGCCTTTAGGGCCTTTTTCTTCCTTGATTTCTTCGGATCTTTCTGATTTGGGCAATTTGCCTTGATGTGCCCCTTCTGATTGCATCCGTAGCACGTTACCTCGAACTTCACCTTTGATTGAACTTCCTTGGACTGAACTGCCTTCTTGAGGTCCTTCTTGTTTAAGCCCTTCTTCTTCTTGTATAATTTCTTTACAAGATTGACGAGTTCAGTTGTTAGTTTGTCGTCTTCATCGTCTGAATCTGGTTCATCTTCTGACTCTGATTCGGTTCTGTGCTTTATCTTTGATTCGCACATTCTCCCTGTTCCTGCAACCAAAGCCAACCCTTTCTCGGTCGGGCGTACATTAATCTGTTCATGAAGTTTGAATTATGTAAAAAGTTTTTCTAATTTAATGGTAGATAGGTCCCTAGAAACCTTGTAGGCATCTACCATGGATGCCCACAAGGTGTTCCTTGGAAAGGCGTTTAAGGAGTACCTTATGATGTCCCGGTTATCTACCTTCTGTCCAATTGCATGAAGACCATTGAGCAGATCTTAAATCCGGGCGTGGAGTTGGGCAGCCGTCTCGCCTTCCTGCAGTTTGATATTAAATAATTTATTGAAGATTAGGTCTCTTTTACTTACTTTGGTGTCGGACGTTCCTTCGTGAAGTTCAATGAGCTTCTCCCACAACTCCTTGGCACTGTTGAAGGGGTCGACCCGGTTAAGTTCTTCTTTTGATAGGCCACACTGGAGGGTGTAGGTCGCCTTGGCATTAGCTTCCACCTTCTTAATCAGAGATGCACCCCAGTCCTCGTATGGTAGTGGCTTGCCGGCGCTATCAGTTGGTAGTTGGAGTCCGATTTTGACGATCATCCAGACTTCAAAATGAGTCTGGAGATATGCCTTCATCCGACCCTTCCAGTACCCGAAGTCATCTCCGGTGAATAGTGGGGGGCGAGCTATACTGTAGCTTCCTGAAGGGCCATTTTAGATCAACTATGAAGAAAATAAACAACAAGAAAATTCCAGGACTTGGTCCTGGATTAGTAGTGTGGGAAGTATTTAAAAGAAAATGGACTCGAGTGGTGTTGCACCAACTTCAAGCAAAAACTGATTCGAGAAAAGAATTAGAATATAGCTATAAAGCTAAATTCTAATTGACTCCGAAAAACCTGAAAATACCACGAAGAATTGTTTTGAATGGTGGTTGCACCGATTCAAAACGACCCCGCTCTGATACCAATTGTTGGATTGATAGCGCTAGAGAGGGGGGGGGGGTGAATAGCGCTCGTGGCTTTCACAATCGATTTCGGAATCGTAAAAGTAAATGCAGCGGAAAAGAAATAACACAAACATAGAAGACATGAGAAGTTACTTCGTTCGGAGCCTATCTCGACTCCTACTCGAAGGCCCGCGGTCGTTGACTGCTTTCGGTGGGCAACAACTATATGTCGAAAAGATGATTACAATTTGGAGTACAATTAAGTGCAATAAAGGAACTATACCAACGAAAAGAGAACAGAGAACTTTGGAGTGATTCGTTGGAGTAGCAGAGCATTTTTGAGGCGTTAGCAGTAGCACACGGAAGAGCGCAGTTTTCTGTTCGAAAAATGATGATTTGAGCTGCACCTCGAGGCCTCCTTTTATAGCTCTGCAAAGTTTGATCCAGATCCCCAAGCTTCGGGATCAAGTTTGACCCGATGCGGATCGGTCGACCGATCCCAAGATTCGGTCGACCGATCCCAAGATTCGGTCGATCGATCAGGCGATCCCTCCTATCTGATCCGCTCGATCTTCTCTCTCCGCTTCGATCCGGTCAAACTCCATCCGAGGTTCGATCGACCGATAAAAGGTCCGGTCGACCGATAAGCTCTTCTGACTGAACCCAGTCAGCCTGATCCAGTTGACACCCAACCTAGGTTTGGTCGACCGATCCCAAGGTTCGGTCGACCGATCCCTTGGTCGGGCCTGGTCCAACCTCTGGAGATCTGATCTGCTGATTTGTGGGTTCGATCGACTGATCCCAAGGTTCGGTAGACCAATCTCGGTCACTTCTAACTCTGCATAAAATTGTTAGTTACCTGTAAAATAGAGTTAGAACACAATGTAATATATAAACCAATAAACTGACAGCCTTCGGACTGTCCGGGTCTGACTTTGGGTTTCCGACCGGAAACCCTAGGTCGACCCGACGCCTACTGTTCCCTTTACGAGGAACGCGTCCTCACCTACTCCACTCAGGAGATATACCTGTTGCCAGTGCGATCCTCCAGATCGACTGGACTTTTGCTCGATGCTCGTGCTTCCGGACTTTCTGCTGGATGCCCACTTCCTAGCCCGTCCAGTCTTCCACCTGGTTCGCGACACCAGGACTTTCCACCTAGGGTTACCACCCCCTAGGATTTTTGCCTGAAGCACTCGACCTGCCAAGACTTTCCGCATAGGGTTACCACTCCCTATGACCTAGGGTTGCCACCCCCTAGGGTTTTTCCCTTGCCTAACCACAGTTAGGGCTTTTGCCTAAGTATACTTAGGACTTTTCTGCAAACTCATTCAGACTGTTATATCGCCACACACCTTAACTTTGAATCCTTTGCCATTATCAAAACTCGGGTTTGATCATCGGATGCTTCCCGCACCAACACACTCTTCATCCAATGCATGATCAATTCTAAATTGAACACTCCTCTTCCTTCATGAATTCAAATTCATCAAATCACTCAATGAGTCTTACTCATTAATCATCAATCTGAATTGACTCAATGAGTCTAATTCGAATTGGACTTAATCCAATAGTTGGATCCAATTGTGTCTATCTCAATGAGTCTAATTTGAATTAGACTTAATCCAATGATCCATCATATGAACATATCTCTAAATCAACTTGTTCCTTGTGTGTGACCCAATAGGTTCTCGTAACATTGGCAATATCTCTAAAACTATTTTAGATACATAAACAATGAGTGACATCTAGCAAAGTATCATTGCTACCCAAGTGACGAGAATATCGAGATCCGACTTAACCTTTCCATGTCTATTATCTTGTATGACTCAATCCTTCTACCCTTGATATCTAGATTGATTAATGAGGCATAGATCATATCATCCTTTTATCAATCTTTGTGTTTCTTGATCTCTAAGTAGACACATTCAATCAAATAAGCTCAATATCGCATATTGACTCATTTGAGCATGACCATGCATTCTTGTGTCTTACTAATCAAGGGGCTCACAGATATCGCTTTTGTTATATGGAAGGGATAAATTCCATCTACATCACTCGCATCCCTCCGCATAACTTATTGTATATCTAGTGATCGACTTTATAGTTCACCTTGCAGTGACATTTGTCAATATCAAAGTACACAACTCCTTATGTAAAAAATCATAGTGACTTCAGGTCTAAGGACTATTCATACTAATAGTCACTATGAGAATGTTTATAACACTCATATAATGATCCATGAAATATCTCATGGTGGGTCAATTTAGTACATATTCTCTAATATATACCCATGTGTCAACATGATATTGTATATTCATGACTTGTGAGATTAAGTTATCTGTTGACCTACATGCTAGTCTCAATGCATTAATATTATCCTTATATATTAATGCTCGACTAGGAATAGTTAAGAGTAGTGTTCTATATATATCTATAATATCTCACTATCAATTCAACCAATTGATATGTTGTACATTAGATCCTCCTACTCTAGGAAATTATTATACTTATTCATTTGACACTGAATTCAAGTAAATATAATAACTAACTTTGCCTTTATTAATAAGTGAAATATGATACAAAAAGTGCCCTTGTCAATTGTTTCATAATTGGTACTAGGGCTAATACTAATAGTAATGTGTTGTCGCCTATAGTCCATAACTAGATAGCTACACATCCTGTCTGTCTACTAGATCAGGTAGTGGTAGTGTGTATTGATGCTCATAAATAGTGACATTTATGTGTTCTGATTGTCCACTAGACTAGATTGTGGTAGCGTGTATAGTTGCCTGCAGTCAGTAGCTCAAGAGCTAGATAGCTACGTGATAAGTGAAGTATATAGGGTTTTTATTGTGTTTTCATACTACATTCGACCTACTTTTGCCATTTTCATGTTTCATTACTCCTAGATACTACTCTCGTGCATTTGGTTGATAGGAGCAAAGGATGGAGTGAAACGAGGAGTGAAGGTGATCGAGTGGAGGAGCTCTGCCATGTCACGGGTCTTGCCTACCTTTGGAGCTCTACCACGGGGGCTCATGCCTCATGGTAAGGGTCATGCCCCTGCATCACCGCATGGGCCTTGCCGTGCTCAGGAACTTCCCAATGACTTGCTCATGCCCAATTCTGCCACCTTGCCATGGGTGCCCGTGCCTAGTGGCACAGGCGGTGGCCATCTAGATCTATGCCTCAACGCCCGACACGGGAGCCTGTACCTAGCGGCATGGCCTGTGTCCACCTCCGGTGCAAGGAACCACTCTGAAGACATCGAGAATCTTCTCCCTAAGTATTTTTTTTATCTCTATTCTCTGATTTGAATTGTATGAATGGTTTTATTAGTGTATTTGGTTTGTAATTCCTTTACAATGGAGTAGATCCTCTCCCTTTTAGGAGTCGAGAGCAGTTATGATGTGATATGATGTGAACTATATATTTAAACATTTTCGCGTGCTCTACTATATTTATTGACATGTTCTATGTGTGTTGTGCTTTGTATGCGTTTGATGAATGTGTGAGATTAACTCATATAGATGTAGAATTCTATTCACCATGTAGAGGAGGTGCTTGGGATTATATGACTGGGGAACCCTGTGATAAAGGGTATCCTTACTTTCTATGACACTTCCTTAAAATGGAGAGTAATTCTCTAAAAGGAAAGCTAATTAGAGTTTGAAGAGTTTTTCTAAAATTAATGTTAGGAAGTGACTTGTATAATTTAGAGATTGTATGACCAGGGGAGCCTTGGATATCCCTTTAACTAGACTTTCGATGTTATCTCTTCTATTTAATTGCATTAATCATACCGTTAGGAAGTAAATTAGATAACTTTAACAATTATATGATCGAGGGGCTTAGGGTATCCCTTTAATTGGACTTTCTAGAGTTACTTCTTTACTTAATGATGTTAGAACTTGGCTAAGCTCACTCTGGTATGATCTTCATAGGGTTGTACTGAACTTTAGTCAGAAGCCCTATAAGAATGTAAGCATGGAGTTAGGCAGATGAGCGATGCATAGGGACATTAACTAGCATCATAATGAAACCAAAGTCCTAGAATTGGATTCACCCTTGGACCTTCTATGATCTCTTTGTCTTCCCACTTTGATCACACTCTACCTTGTTTCCGAGATCATTCTGCCTTCTCCCTGATTTCTTCCAATATACTTGATCACATTGCTTCTCTCGCTCTCAACTTTCATTCTCTTAAGCCTTCTCATGACCACACACCTCCACGATTATCTAGATAACGTATATGAAAACTTACCTAGTGTTTAATAAATAGTCCCTGTGGATTGATATTCTATTACTTGATGATACTTCTACGCCCTTGTGGATTTGCTTACATCAAGTTTTTAGCACCATTGTCGAGAACTATTTTCTATTAACATTAGTTGACTAGCAATTTAGTTACTTTAGACATTTTCTTTTTCTTTTTTTGTTAAAAACTTTACAAGTTCCTTTTTGATTTAAATTTTGTTGGTACAATCGACCTCGATGGTTTTAATGTTTGACAATATGTTTAAAGGAACTTGGTCAATGTTGACCTAGTTATGTGAGAAGTCTAGTTAGGTCAAGGTTGTCTAAATGACTGTCAAGTGGTGAATAGTCTACCAAGTGACTGCAAGTGGTGAATAGTCTACCAAATGACTTTAAGTGGTGTGTAGTCTACCGAGTGACTGCAAGGGGTGAGTAGTCTTTCGAGTTACAACAAGTGGTGAATAGTTTACTGAGTGACTTGATGCTTGACAAGCAGAAAACCTTAGGGGGAGGTAGCCCTAGGTAATAAGAAGTCTTAGAGGAGTGAACTCCAAGCAAAAGTCCTAGTGAGTGAAGTTAAACTCT
This sequence comes from Zingiber officinale, assembly GCF_018446385.1. Taxonomy (NCBI): domain Eukaryota; kingdom Viridiplantae; phylum Streptophyta; class Magnoliopsida; order Zingiberales; family Zingiberaceae; genus Zingiber; species Zingiber officinale. Next base: position 75,864,804 of record NC_055992.1, read on the forward strand.
AGTCTAGGTAATGAAAAGCCTTGGAGGAATGAACTCCAAGCATGTGTGACCGAATGGTTACCAACGAATTTTGGTAAACCTAGGTATAGTTTTACTAACACTATTTTGCATTACTATTATTGTTGTTGTGCTAATTTAGTATTGTAGGAAAAGTTTTAGTGGATCAGGCGATCAGACATTGAGCAGAGAAAGTCCAAATAGGTCCGAAGGACTAGATATTTGGCAAGTGAGTTGAGGTATGTTCCTGGAGAGAGTGCAATGAGGTCTTGTTCTGACAAGGACAAACCTTAGGAGCTGATCCAATTGAAGAAACAAATGGAGGTTTATAACTTGAGATTAAGACAGTCCTAACTGTCTCATTCATGCATTATATATCTATCTAACTCTATTCTATAGGATTATTATTATATTATTATTGTGTTAACTTTGTTTTTCATATTGAACAAAATTTTACTTGATCAAGGTTCAATCGACTGAACAGTAGGTTCAGTCGACTATAATTATCATGTACTATAGATCTAGCATAGATATGATCATGCACTATATAGGCAGTTCAGTCATTGATCCAATTTTGGTAAACGACAGAGATTAAATCTAATTGACACAGAATTGGCAGATTCATGTTTGGTCAACTGATAAGCTAGATCAATTAATCAAACTGTGTGATTTACAGGATTGAATGGATTAGATCGGGGCAAAGAAGGGAGGGAACATAGTTCAGTTGATCGATAAGAGGTTCAGTCGACTGATAGGTTCAGTTAACAGAACGTGGTTTCAGTCGACCAAACAATTCCTATAAAAGAAGTCCTCGAGCTTTGAGCTAGACACAACTTATTCTTTCTAATTTTCCATTGCTCATGCAAGCTACAACTACTATGACACCGGGTGGCTTCTAACAACCTACTCTTCATCTTACATATGTTGTTGTCGGTATCTTTATTTTACTCACACATTTTATTCATACTTGTACTATTTCATCATTTAGTCGATCGCCCACCGAAAGTGATAAAACATCACATACTTTTAAGTAGGAGTCGGCTAGGCTCCAAACTAAGTATAAAAGGAGACTTATCTTTTGTCTTTATTTGTTTTTTTACCTTATTACCGCTACTTAACTCTGTTTGTTTTTACATTGAGAAAAAAAATTTAATCGAATGAGATTCACCACCCCCTCTCTCATCTTTCACGATCCAACAAATTCTACATTTTCTTTCTTACAATTTAAATTTTGCATCTTATTTTCTAATAATTTGCTTTGAAGGTGTTTAGATCTAATGAGCACTAGCATGAGAGACATGCTTTTAAAATAAATTTTCACACCTATTTCTGTAAGATTTAGATCTTCTAGTGTGATACCTTAGATAGAAGTTGACAACTTTCAACTTGACCCAGATTTGATTGCCATGATACAAAGTTTCAAATTTGAAGGAGAAAATTCAAAAAACCTTATGAACACCTAAAGATATTTCTTAGATATTGCAATAAGGTGAATTGTGTCTCTACTAATGCTATTTGATTGATTGCATTTCCTTTCATCATCAAAGATAGAGCAAAGACTTGGATTTATTCTCTCGATCCTCAAAGCATTATGAGTTGGGAACAAATGGAACAACGATTTCTAAGTCACATTTTCCCTCCAAGCAGAATGGTGTATATGTGGAATTGTATCATAAATTTTGCTTAGGAAGATGGAGAATGACTATTAAGCATGTGACAAATTTAAAGGTTTATTAAGATAGTATCCTCATCATGGGTTGGAAAGATGGATGACAGTGCACATATTATACTTTTGGATTTCTTTTTCGAGTAAGGGATTCAGCTGTAGGAGGTTCTTTGATGAGCAAAAGTTTGGATGAAATATATACATTAATTGATCTAGTGACAATGAACCTCCAGGAATGAACAAGTGAAAATTTGATGACATATTCCTCGAAAATTTCAGAAGTGCGAGCCTTGAATGCAACTGTGCTTGTTGAACAAGACGCAGTGCAACCACCTAAGAGCTTTGGAAATCATGAGTCACAGAATGAGTGGTTCAAATAATTAGAGGTTAAGTTAGAAAGATTGACTTTAAAATGGTTCAAACAATGCCTCTCTCCCACCTAACTAAAGTCTAGTTCAAATTGTAATGTCACCAAGTTGAAAAGTGGCAAGAACCTTGAAGAATTTCAAAAACATTTGTATATAAATGAGGCGAAAAACAAAGGAAAATCATGAAAACTCAATTCTAACACTCTAGAAAGTGTCTATAGGCCACAAGTACCTTTCCCTCAATGGTTGATCACACCAACAATGGACAAGTAATTTCGGTCTCCACCACAAGCTCAAAAAGAATTTGTAGAAAAAAAGACCAAATCTTCCTAAGACCTCCACTAAGGATCCCTTTTCTATAAAGGCAAGTGGCAACTTGATGTCGTGACTGCAAGTGCACAGTTATCATCAAGTAATAAAATTTATAAAAGTCAATCCCACGAGGATTGATGATTAAATGGTAGTTAGTTCTACACTTCGAATTTAACTAGACAAAATCGATAATGGGTTGTTATGAGGTTTTCAACTAAAATGTGAAAATAAAAATAAGAAATAGTTAAGGAAGTCCTTAATTCAGAATGTTCTAGGTCGAAGGTTTCATTGTAATGGTGGATGTTGTGCCATGAATTAGCCCATTCTTAGTTCTCTACTTGTATGTTTGCAGGATAGCCTAAACATTTACCGAATTCCACCTCACGATGGTGTATCAGAGTACTTCCCCTGCCAATAACCAAGTATTCCATCAAGTGAAGAAGTAACTTAGAGAGTTTAAGTTTTAGTAGAGTACCTCCTGTCACAAGGTCTCCCCCGGGTATACGTCTCTAGATTACGTAGGTCACTGTGTAGCATATGATTAGGAGAAGCCAATTAGGTCAAGTGATAGACTTATCCATACATAGAATCATCCTCTTTTAGGAGGTTATGTTCCATATAAAAGGATAGTTATCGTAGATACTCAACTTCAAAGAAGTATCCTAAGGCCATGCCAAGCTATATCGGAACGCACACTCAAAAGAGACGATAATTTATACATCTAATCAATGAAAATTTAGGTTCACGCACAGTCCCAATTTAGACACACAACAATGTATCTACTTAGAAATAATACCTATGCATATAGATATGCAATCTAGATAGACAAATTCATGATTGTAAGGGAAATCCTCTATGCAAGCATTTCATTAAATAGAATAAGTACATACAAGCTTCATCAAACTAGGAAATTGGCAATTCCGTAGAGTTTACATCATCCACACATTACAATTACTTTCTACGTACTAGAACAATATGAACCTATTCCATAATAAGAAGAAATACATTCAACCCAAGCACTCAAAAATATATAAATTTCTAAAATCGTAAGGAAAGGGAATAGAAACTTATCCTTTGACGTCGAGTGAAGGGCTTGGATGTAGATCTTAGAATGTCAATGAGGATGGAGCACTATAACTCAACATATGTGCATCTTGTTTGTCCCTTTGGAGGCCGGCAAGAGGGGAGGGGTGAATTGCCCTACAAAATAAAACTCGAACCTTTCTCGGATTTCAACTATATAATGAACACTTGTAATAAATAAATAAAAGAGACTAAGTAAAGAAAACCAGACACCAGAGTTTTACTTGGTTTGAAATCAAGAGATTGCTAATCCAAGGAATGTAAGCGCACTATCTGATTCTCCTCTGGGCGGAGTAGCCTCTTTACAACGTTGACAGCACAAATGAAAAGAGCAGAATTGAAAGCACAGAAGGAATTGATTACAAGTTCGTTGTTTTGAATGTGCAGATCAGTACTCTATTTATAGTACTGGTCCGGGCGCCTGAAAGGAGTTCCGAGCGCCCTGGGGGGGATAAAATTCTATCCCCAACGATCAGATCGCGTTTTACGCGATCCTGGTCAAAATCCAGGTCCGGGCGCTCGGAAGGGTTCCGGGCGCCCCGGAGGGCTCCGGGCGCCTCGGAGCCCGAAGTCAACAATGTTGACTTTTTCGCCTCCAGTTCAACTCGTCTCGGTCCGGGTCTTGTTCGCTCCGGCCTTCTCCTCGAGCAGCCTTCCTTCCCGGTTTCTCGTCCCTCGAACGCCGCGCACGTTCTTCTCGTCCACCGGTGTAGTCTTCCGCGGTCACCTCGTCCCTCGGACGCACTGAGCCCATCGGCTCTCTCCCCGTGCCGTCCTTCTCGCTAGCCACGTCTTCCGCTCGACTTCCTGTGTTCCTAAGCTCCTGCACACTTAGACACAAGGGTTAAACAAACGCAGGACCTAACTTAGCTTGTTTGATCACATCAAAACATCTTGGGGTTCCAACAATCTCCCCCTTTTTGATGTGAGCAACCCAAGTTAAGTTAGGGTAAACATATGCAATAAAAATAATTTATATTCAAATAAGTCCAAATATTTTTCAATTGAAAAATTATAGTACCTCCCCCTAGACTTAACATACTTCTCCCCCTTTGATCACATAAAAATTGGGGTTATAAATAAGTCTAAGGTAAATTCAAACAAAAACTTTAAATGTAAAATATTTAATAATGTCTAAGTAAAATTCAATTTAAAGACACTCTTCAGAATTTTTCTTTCGAAAAAAAATTTAAGTAAAACATTTTTCAGATAAAGCAGTCATAAGTGTTAAAAAAAAATTTAAGTTTGAAACTTATCTCAGCATCCCCAAAAAATTTTTTCTAATTAATTAAAAAAAATTCTAAGTTAATAAACAATTATAAGGCAATATTAAAAAAAATCCTAAGATAAAAAAAAATTTCTAAGTCAATTTTCATAAAAATTTCTAAGATAATAAAAAATTTAAAAAAATTTAAATATTTTCTAACACAAATTGAATAACTCTTTTAAAGCATTAAGTAATTTAAATTAATGCTTTTTCAGTTAGTCAATTAAATTTTTTATTTCGATACTTGGCTTTCAGGTCGTGGCGAGGCACTAGGCCTTCTTGGTTATTGGAGCAACAATCACTTCCTTAGACAAAGCCTCATAAAGAAATTAGTTGTTTAATTTCCTTGCTGAAAATGCTAAGTCTAATTTTTTAATTTTAAATTAAATAGGTTTTTGGAACCCAATAGAGGTTCCTACCTACAGGATTAACCAAGTATTTCCTAGGTATATAGATTTTTGATATATTTCTAATTTGATTTTGATGAAATCTATAATACCAATTTAAACCTTCATAATTTCTAAAAGTAGAAATATTTGAACCATTAGATTTTTTCAATCTTTCTATTTCTTCTTTTAGATTTTCATTTTCAATTTTCAATTTTTCAAAATCCTCTATAAGACATGATTTTGCTAAAATTCTCTTTGTTTCTAAAATTTCATTTTCTAATTTGGCATTTTTATTTTCTAATTTATACATGGATTTAGTCATAGCTTTGATACCAAAGTAAAGTTCATCAGGGGGTAAGAGGCATACCTCACTTACCATATCAGACTTGAAGCCTGAATCTCCCCCTGCTTCGCTACTTCCATCTGAGGTCGCTCCCCCTTCATCGATGCTGGGTTCTGATGTACTTTGTCCTTCGTGGCTTGCCATCAGTGCAATCCCCGCATATTCTTGAGCTTCTGATTCAGATGAAGAAGTGTCATCCCAAGTTGCTTTTAGGTTGTGTTTCTTGGGTGTCTTCATTTTGACCTTCTTGAGTTCTGGGCAGTCTTCCCTTAGGTGTCCCTCCTTCTGACACTGGTAGCACCGTACCTTTCTTCTACCTTTTTGATTCTTTTTATTCTGCATTTTAAATTTATTAGATCTAAAAAACTTTTTAAAGTTTCTTACCATGTACGCTTCTTGATCGTCTTCGGAGTCTGACTCGGGTTCATCCTTGTTGGTTGCGTTCAACGCCATAGTCTGGGTTGTGTCCTTTGATATCTCTGCATATCTAGTTTCGTGTAATTCAAGAGTAGAAAACAACTCTTCTAAAGTACTTACCTCCAGGTCTTTTGAGATGTAATAAGCATCGACGATTGATGTCCATTCCGGAGTTCTTGGAAACGCATTGAGCGCGTAGCGTATAGTGTCCCGGTTTGTTACCGTTTCACCAAGGTTTTCGAGACCAGTAACTAGTTCTTTTACCTTTGCATGTAGACCGGCTACTTTCTCACCTTTCTCCAGACGGATGTTCATCAGTTTGTTGCGGAGGATGTCCCTTCTAGCGAGCTTTGCTTCGGACGTGCCTTCGTGGAGTTCCAAGAACTTCTCCCAAAGTTCTTTAGCAGATAAATAGTTTCCGATGCGGTTGACCTCTTGAGGCGGTAACACGCTCAGCAGGTGATGTTCTGCACGGCTGTTTGCTACCGACTCATTCTGCTCCTTCTTTGTCCAATCGCTCTCTTCTTTTTCTTTTCCATCTTTATCTATTGGAGCTACAAAACCATATTTCATAATATACCGAATTTCAAAATCTGTTTTTAGGAATACCTCCATTCGACGCTTCCAGTCTGCGAAGTTCCCCTCGAATTTTGGTGGAACAATGCTTGGTCCGGCCATCTTTGTTGCTTCGATCGGCGGTTAGTCCTCCTGAAGCGCCTTGGCTCTGATACCACTTGTTGGTCCCTTTGGAGGCCAGCAAGAGGGGAGAGGTGAATTGCCCTACAAAATAAAACTCGAGCCTTTCTCGGATTTCAACTATATAATGAACACTTGTAATAAATAAATAAAAGAGACTAAGTAAAGAAAAGCAGACACCAGAGTTTTACTTGGTTTGCAATCAGGGGATTGCTAATCCAAGGAATGTAAGCGCACTATCTGATTCTCCTCTGGGTGGAGTAGCCTCTTTACAACGTTGACAGCACAAATGAAAAGAACAGAATTGAAAGCACAGAAGGAATTGATTACAAGTTCGTTGTTCTGAATGTGCAGACTAGTACTCTATTTATAGTACTGGTCCGTGCGCCTGAAAGGAGTTCCGGGCGCCCTGGGGGGGATAAAATTCTATCCCCAATGATCAGATCGCGTTTGACGCGATCCTGGTCAAAATCCAGGTCCGGGCGCCCGGAAGGGTTCCGGGCGCCCCGGAGGGCTCCGGGCGCCCCGGACTGCTCCGGGCGCCCCGGAGCCCGAAGTCAACAACGTTGACTTTTTCGCCTCCGGTTCAGCTCGTCTCGGTTCGGGTCTTGTTCGCTCAGGCCTTCTCCTCGAGCAGCCTCCGTTCCCGGTTTCTCGTCCCTCGAACGCCGCGCACGTTCTTCTCGTCCACCGGTGTACTCTTCCGCGGTCACCTCGTCCCTCGGACACACCGAGCCCGTCGGCTCTCTCCCCGTGCCGTCCTTCTCGCTAGCCGCGTCTTCCGCTCGACTTCCTGTGTTCCTAAGCTTGCACACTTAGACACAAGGGTTAAACAAACGCAGGACCTAACTTAGCTTGTTTGATCACATCAAAACACCTTCGGGTTCCAACACTTCTAAGTATGCATCCCCCCAGACTTAAACTTTTTATTATCCCAATGAAAATAAAGTCAAATATGAAAGAGAGTTAAGGTTAAAGAAGATACCAAATGATACATGCCAAGTTAATGAGTCAATCAAGTTATAAAATTATTCCATTATTCTCAAGCCTCCTAAATAATGTATCTTGAAAAAGAAATATGGACAAGAAAAACTAAGTAAAGGGATTGGGTTAAGAAAAGAGAAAAGAAAATAAACTAAAATAATAACAAGAAAGAAACATGGGTTGCCTCCCAAAAAGCACTTGTGGTCATTAGATCGACCACCTCAATAGACTCATCAAAATTGTGATCTTGCAAGAGTGAGAAACTTTCAGACTTTTCTTCCAATGGCCCATATTATTATGAAGAGAACTATCATCATAAGAGCAATGTAGTGTATCATTGCTCTCTTCATCTTCGTCTCTTTAAGAGTCCTTTCTGGTGGTCGGAGATGGTTTAGTGTGAGCTTCTAATTTTTGTCCTCTTGAAAACCTGCACACCCATAAGAAAAGCACACCTCCCACATACATGTTAAATAAGTAAGAACTAGAACCATATCATGTTTAGTTAAGTAGTTATGAGAAATAGTCACATCCAACAAAATCAATCATAGGTATCTCCATGAAGTTTTCTAAAAGATCAATAGTGATACTTACTTTGCATTGTTGAGAGATACCTAATAATTCTAAACAAGTGGATATGCCTCCTTCTAGATCTTGTAGTGTCTCTAGCTTTGGTTCAAGTGGAGGTAATTCTTGGGACTCTTCCTCTACTACAAAAGCCCCTACACATATATCATCAACCAATTTCATTCTTTCAAATTCCATAGTATCAATTGATTGTATGATCAAAGGAGGTAATTCTTGAGATACTGCTTCCACAATACAACTCCCTACACTTCCTTTCATAACTTCATCAATAGCAGGCAAAAGGGAATGTAACGACCACCCTTCCTACTACTACTACTCTCTAAGGATGACCGTTACTTAACTACCAACTCTACTTAATCGGTATGATTAAATATCACATGGAAACCCTACCGAAAAATTTCGGCAGAATCTCCCCTGTACCGGTGACCAAATCTATAATACAAACATAGTATACGCAGCCACAGACGGCTGGAACATATTTTCCACAACCATGCAGTAATAAAAATCACAATAAAAACAAAGAAACTACTCTAGCAATAGCAATGACTACCGCACTCCACAAATAATAAAAGAGACAAGCTAGACATGTGGAAATAAACTCAACTACAATCCCAAATTTAATATAACATTAACAGAGAAATAAAAGAAAGTCTTGACAATTTTGCCAGCTACTTCTGGATCTCTCCACAGTCCAGTCACCACACACCTTCATCACCACCACCATCCTGTCGTCTCCCTTCATACCTTAGTTTTTCCTTTATCTGCAGTAGGAGGAAAGAAAATAGATCTATAAGCGAAACGCTTAGTAAGTACTAATCTATCTCACAAAAACTCGAAGTGCATAAAAAGTAATGCAATAATACTGAAACTGAAATGCTAAAGCAAATCTGCATGTGCTCATGGTATACAGAAAATGAAACTGAATACTAAACATGCTCACTATCTAACAGGATAATAAGAAATGAACACTATCAGCTTAGAATTAAAGAAACTAACTTTTTATTTATTCTAAGCATAAAACTTATTATATTTTCTTATATATCCTTGTAATAGAAATTAATCTTTTAATTTCTATCTTTTACTTTCTTCTTCTTTCTTTCTTCTTTTTTCTTAACTTTTCTTTTCTTCTTCTTCTTTTTCTTTTCTTCTTTGGGCCCAGGCTTAGTACCATCTTTGTTTTGCGCGCTCTCTAATAGTGACTGGGGTAGCGAGCCACCAACCCTATGAGGATAAAGACCTCGGTCTTACCAGGGCCAAGACCTCGGAATTGGTCACCTGGATTTGTTTAACGACAACCTTGGAAGTCGGGTACTAGCCTCTTACTTTAGTTTACTTGTTATCTCTTTTTAACTAGACCTTGGTCTTTTTTTTCTTTTTACTCAGTTTTCTAATAATCCTTTATTAGAGTTTATTGGAATCCTTTAGATATACCTAACAAGTGTAGGATTGCAATTAACTAAGCATGTTATATAAAAACAATACAAGGGAAACAAATCTAGACTCTCTCTAAGCATGTTATAAAACAAAGCAACAGAAAAGCAAATCTAAACTTTCTAAACATGCTGTAAAATAAAGGAAAAGAAAGCACATCTGAACTTACTAATCATGCTCTAGAATAGAGCAAAAGAGAGCTAGTTTGAACTTTTAAAACATGTTGTGATAAAAGCAAAAAGGAAACTAATCTAACCTCACTAATCATGCTACAAAGTAGAGCAAAAAGAAAACTAATTTGATCTTGCTAATCATGCTACAAAATGGAGCAAAAGAAACTAATTTGGACTTTCTAAACATGATGTAAAGTAGGGCAAAATAAACCAACTTGGACTTACTAAACATGCTGTAAGATAGAGCAAAAGAAAACTAACTTGGACTTTCTAAACATGCTGTAAAATAAACCGAAAGAGAGCTTATTTAGATTTCCTAAACATGCTGTGAAATAGACAACTGAATGCTACTTTAAACTTAAATAAAGCAAAAGAATGCAACTTCAGGCTTCTTTAACGTGCTATAAAATAGGCAATAGAATGTTACTTCAAACTTTCTAAACATGCCATAACTAAAGCAAAAGAATACAACTTCAGGCTTCTTTAATATGCTGTCCATGCTTGTAAGAATAGCAGGAAATAGATACTTATATGCTAAAAGGCAGGGCTGCTCATGCTACTAAATCGACGACAAGGCTAAATCTGAAACTGTAAACAACTAAAGGCTAAAAACTAAAATGCTAATCAAGGGATCTGGAACACATGTTAGAGTAGCACTAAAAGCTAACTAAAACTGAAGCTAAATAAGAAGGAACTAATCCCCAACTAAAAACTAGGGTTCAGATCAAGAAGAAGGATCAATGTTCATTCACTTGCATAACACTAACGGTAAGGAACAGAACCGATTCAAGAAGAAGCAACTCCAGCAATAACGAGAAGGAACGATTCTAGCTATAACAAAAGAATCAATCCATAAATTTCCCTAACGATTTAAGGAAACTCCTAACAAACTCTTAGAAACTTCTAGGGTTCATGCATGCATAAAAAAAACCCATTGAACAGAAAATCTGGATTCCTTAAACATGCTTCAACAGAAATAAGGCAGAGGAAACAATTCTTGGGAATTACTCTTAAACTTCAAGCAATCAATTCCTAAAGCATGCTACTGCCACATTAAAAAGAAATAAGCGAACCTCATATAGAACTCTCTAAGCATGCTATAGAATGCTACGGCAGAGATAATAGGAAGGAAACAAATCTCGGAAGTTTTCCTTAATCCCTAAATTTCTACACACATGATCCAAACAAGAGAAACTATATCCCTAGCACAATAAATTCGGCATAACAAACTTAACCTTAACAATTCGGCTAGATAAACATAGCATAAAAGAAAACCCTAGCATATGATTCCACTCGACACAACAAAATCCGAAAGCAAAGAAATCAAATCGAAGCTCGGAGCAACTCCTACCGCAGGTGAGTAGTACTTACCTAGGGTTTCTTGCACTTACAACCGGAAAGAAGGAAAGGAAGCTTCTAGGGTTCGGGTAGCTACTTTTCCCGACGATCCCTTCGTGCTCCCAAGTTCTCCTCTATCGAGACAACCACCCGCGGATGAAAACTAGCCGGGAGGAAGCTTCGCCGGCGCCTAAAATTGAAACCCAGACCTTTCTTCGCCGTCGCCCGAGCAGGAGCAAATCGCCGCGCCGCGCGTGAGAGGAGAAGAGATTCGGGAGAAAATGTTTGGTTTTTTGGAAAAATCAAAACCTAATTCCCTTTAATATATTCGGGTTTAATCACAACTACACTTTAATACCAATTCTCTCCATATTAGGTTGACAAAGTCTGTGTAGCTCAGCTGGTTTGGGCCGGTTTTGCTTAAAGCCCAGCTCATGGGTTCGAATCCCAGCCGCGCACTTTTATTCCCCTTTTATTCAAAACGCTCTAACTATAGCTTAAATATATTCCACCTCCTATATAATTAACAAAGCTTTTGTAGACCGGTTGGTTGGCTGCGCTTTGACTAAGTCAGGGCTCGCGGATTCGAGTCTCGGCTGCCACTATTTTCCTTCCTATTTATTCTTATTCCTAACTACTACTTATATACATATTGCTCCATATATAATTAACAAAAACTCGCTGGCTCAGCTGGTCGAGCTGTGTCCGGTTGGGTCGTGTCTGACCCGAGGTCACGGGTTCTGGTTCGAGACCTAGCTTCAACACATTTATTTATTATTATTTTTTTAAACTTCTTCCTCTTGGTAAAAATACCAAATGAACTCCAAAAATTGTATAAAAATATTATAAAAATTTCTAAAAATCTCTAGAATATTTTAAAAGCATTTCCAAATATTTTTATGGACATTTGGAACTCGAAATAAGGAAAATTGGGTCGTTACAGGGAAGGCTCCTATTGATTATTGATAATAGGAGGTATTAGAATTAAAGCAATGCACTCCTCTATTAGATTCTCTATTTCATTTGCCCCAAGCTTATTTACATTATCATCATTCTGTTAGGACCCGTACAGTCGGCAGGAGGGGGTGAATTGCCTGTTAAAAATAATGTGAACTTTTCTCATTCTTCCAACTCAAATTAGTAGCACACTTTATAAAAAAATAAATTAATCAACTAATAAATTAAAGACACTAAGAAGTTACTTAGTTACAACCTAGGTGGTTATTATTCAAGATAGAAAAGAGCATTGAAAAGATCTCCTTCGTGTAGGTAGAGAAGCCTATTACACTCGTTGAACGCTAAAAAATGTGCTAGGAAATGAATATTAGAGCTGTTGTTAATTTCCTAGCTCTAGGGGTCTTTTTATATCCCCTGAAAAATTCTATTCGAGGCTGGAAGGTGCCTCCAACAAGCTGGAAGGCGCCTCTAGCGAGCCAAGCGAGAATAAGACTCTATCCTCGCCAACGACCACTTTTTGCCCAGTCTAAGGCACCTTCAAGTGATTGAAGGCGCCTTCCATGAAGGCTTGAAGGAACCTTGAATAGTTTGAAGGTGCATTCCACCAAAAAGGCATGAGGGCACCTCCAACAGCGTTGGAGGAACCTCCAGCAGTTTCTTTTTGCTCTTCTGCTGCTCCGTTCACCTAGGTAATTTTGTCCATCCGGAATTGGGCTCACCTGGACCCATCTTCTGATTTTCTCCTCGAGCAGGCTTCCTCCCCAGCTTCTCATCGCTCAAAAGTCACGAACGTCTTTCTCATCAACTAGTGTACTCTTTCGTAGCACCTCGTCTCTCGGATGCACCGAGCCTGTCAGCTCCCTTCCCATGCCATCCTTCTCGCTAGTTTCATCTTCTGCTCGACTTATTGTGTTCCTAAGCTCCTGCACACTTAGACACAAGGATCAAATACACATGACCTAACTTAACTTGGTTGACCACATCTAAACAACCACGGGGTACTAATAATCTCTCTCTTTTTGATGTGCATCAACCCAAGTTAAAGTTAGGGTCTTAACAGAATAATAACAAGTTGCAAAAAAAAAAAGCTTGCAATATAGAGAATTAACCAAATTAACAAAAATTGCAAAACTTTGAATAATGGTAAAAATGTTCTTACTCCCCCTTAACTTATACTTATCTCCCCGTTTGATCACATCAAAAAACATAAAACACTATTCTAGGGGTATCTTAAAATTTTTTTATAACTATCACCTGTCTTAACATTTAGATAATTAAATATTAATTTTAATAATTGGCTTTTAGGATGTGGTGAGGCACTAGACCTTCTTGGGTATTGGAATAACAACTACTTTTAGACAAAGTCTTTTAAAGAAAATAAATATTTAATTTTCTTTCTGAGACTTCTAGGAAAAAAATATAAATTTAATCTAAGTATGATCTTGGAACCCAGTATAGGTTCCTACCTACTGGATTTACTAAAAATTTGGCTAGTACATAACTTTTAGGGATTTTTCTAATTTGTCCTCAGTGATTTCTAATGTATCAGTTGATTTTACCATAATTTCTAAATCCTATTTTCTGATAGGAGTTAGAGCATGCATGGTTATCTTTCAATTTCTCTATTTATGTTTTCAAATTTTCAATTTTTAATTTCAGATTATCAAACAAGTCTAGTGGGCATGCATTAGCTAATTGTATTTTCAAATCAAAATTTTCTTTTTCCAATTTGTACATATTTTTAGAAAGTATTTTGATAAAATTAAAAGATTGCTTGTGAGATAGTGCACGTACCTCACTTACCTTATGTTTTGATGCTCCCCCTTCATCACTGCTCTCTTTAGAGGATCACCCCCCTTCATCGATGCTTATTTTTGAGGAACTTTCAATATCCCTCTGATGATCTGCCATCAGGGCTAGTCTAGCATAGGCTTCAATTTCAGACTCAGAGAATGATGATTCATCCCATGAGGCCTTCAGACTGTTGTGCTTCGATCTTATTGGTCTTTTGCCCTTGTCCTTGTCCTTTTTCTTTAGTTCTGGACAGTCCTTCTCCTTGGTAGTTGTAGCATCAAACCTTTCTTTTGCTCCGAAAGTGCTTTTTTTCTTGTGACTTATTAAATTTATTAGATGTAATGAATTTACTAAATTTTCTCACCATTAGAGCCACTTCATCTTCATAAATTGACACTTCAGAGTCTGGATCATCCATTCTTGCCTTCAAGGTAATGTTCTGACTAGGCTCCTTTTTCAACACTGCACATCTAGATCTGTGAAGTTCAAAAGTGGAAAAAAATTTTCTAATAAACTAACTTCTAGGTCTTTAGATATATAAAATGAGTCGACTATGGAGGTCCACTTGGGAGTCCTAGGAAATGCATTTAAAGTGTACCTTAATAAATCTCGGGTTTTTACCTTTTCTCCAAGATTCATGAGTCCTGTGATGAGTTCTTTGATTCTCAAGTGCAGATGTCCAACTATTTCACTTTCTTTCTTCGAGAGGTTCGTCAGTTGGTTTTGGAGAAGGTTCCGTCTCGCGAGCTTTGCTTCGGAAGTTCATTTGTGTAGTTCTAGGAATTTCTCCAAAAGTTCCTTTGCTGATTCATAATTTCTAATCTGATTAACTTCCTGGGGTGGAAGTATGCTGAGTACGTGGAACTTGGTTCATTCGTCGCTATGAAGTCTGCGTGCTCCTTCTTGGTCCATTGGAATTCTTCCTTTTTATTTTCTTGTTGGTCTTTAGGAGCTACAAAACCATATTTAATTATCAAAAGAATTTCAAAATCAATTTTTAAAAATACCTCCATGCATTTTTTACATAACATGAATTCTCCCTCAAACTTCGACGGGCAGATGCTCAGTCTGTCCATCGTCTCGGTGCTTCAGTCGACGGTTAGTCCTTCTGAGGCGAGCCTAGCTCTGATACCATTTTTATGACCCGTACGGTCGACAAGAGGGGGTGAATTACTTGTTAAAAACAACGTGAACCTTTCTCGTTCTTCAAACTCAGATTAGTAGCACACTTTATAAGAAGAAAATTAAACAACTAATAAATTAAAGATACTAAGGAGTTACTTGGTTACAACCTAGGTGGTTGTTAACCCAAAATAGAAAAGAGAACTAGAAAGATCTCCTTCGTGTAGGTGAAGAAGCCTATTACACTTATTGAACGCTAAAAAATATGCTAGGAAATGAATACTGGAGTTGTTGTTGATTTTTTAGCTCCAGGGGTCTTTTTATAGTTCCTAAAAAATTCTATCCGAGGTTGGAAGGTGCCTCCAACAAGCTGGAAGGCACCTCCAATAAGCTGGAAGTAGCCTCTAGTGAGGCAAGTAAGGATAAGACTATATCCTCGCGAACGACCACTTTTTGCCTAGTCTAAGGTGCCTTCAAGTGATTGAAGGTGCCTTTGTAACACCCCAAATTTCATGATTTAGAGTTCTAAAAGTCCATAAAAATATTTGGAAATACTTTTAAAATATTCTAGAGATTTTTAGAGTATTTTTATGCAATTTTTGGAATTCGTTTGGTATTTTTACCAAGAAGAAGAAGTTTAAAAAAAAAAGAGAAAAGGAATATGTTGAAGCCAGGATTTGAACCTGCAATTTGTGACTTCGAGCAAAAGCAGCCTAACCAGCTGAGCTACACGATTTTTGTTAACCTTATATGGAGCGAAATGTATATATGCAGTAGTTGGAACGTTTAAAATAAATAAGAAGAAAAAATGGTTGCAGCCGAGTTTCGAACCTAGGAGCCACGCCTTAAGCAAAACACGGTCAACCAACTGGGCTAAGGGTCGTTGCTAATTAGATAGGCAGCAACAAATATTTAAGCTATAGTTGAGACGTTTAAAATAAATTGGAATTAAAAGTGAACGGCTGAGGGATCGAAGTCGAGGCCTTTGACCCGAGCAAAACCCGCCTGACCAGCTGTGCTGGCGGCCGATGTTAAATATGGAAAGAGTGAATAATATTTAAGGTATAGTAATTAATAAAAATCTTAGTTATATGAAATGGCTTAAGTTTTTCCCGAACCCCAAAACTTTTCTCACCCGAACCTCTCTTCTCCTCTCACGCTCGCGTCGGCGCTTCTCGTCGGGCGAAACCGCAGCAGCAAGCAAGGGGCGTTCCGGCGGCCGGCGAGGGCATTCTCCGAAGATTTCTTCACCTTCGTGATCCCCTCGTTGAGAAGAGCAAGTGGGCGCAAGGAGAGGCCTAGAGCTCGAGTTCTCCCGAAGCCCTAGCTGCCTAATCCGGATTTGTAAGTCCAAGAAACAAAGTGTAAGTTGCTACTCACCTGCGGTAAGAGTTGCTCCGATTTTGCTTTGGTGTTTTCTTGTTTTCTTGGGTTTTGCCATGAAGAAACTTGTTTTTGTTTGCTGTCGTGAACCCTAAAGAAAGAAAGGGAAGGGTTAGTTTAGTTCAAGCAGGTGGATTAGATTTCCTTCAAAGCTTTGTAATTAGTATTCCCAGGTTTTGACTCAAACCTTTGCTGTTTGTTACCTTAGTAGGCATGATCGGTTCATGTAGGACTTTGTAGATTTCAAAATCTGTTGTAGTTGTAATGATCTCGAAGTTGTTCTGTTAAATTTTGCAAGGATTGAATGAAGCATGATTTTAGGCTATAAGGTTTTGATCTTTTAACTATGCCAGATCCTGTTCGATTCTGTTATGTCTCATTGAATGGATTTGGAGTTGTGGATTATAATTAGCTTTGCAGTTTTAGTTGTTGTTGCTCGACAGTAAGCTTGAAATGGTTTCAAATCCTTGTAAATACTCAAATTGAGCATGGAGTCAATTATATGAGAGCTACAGATCTAACAACGTTTACAGTTGTTCTTGAGATGTTAGAAGCTTTAAGTACTGTAGATTTCTAGTGTTGGTATGTTTACATAGCTTCGAGGTTCATGTTAGAGGATTGGTTATAAAGTTTTGTAAGCGCATTCCTTTATGTTAGTATGGATTCGATGAGGTAAGGGTTAAAGGTTTTGGAATGTTTCGTGCTATGATATCTAGAGGTAGAAAGAATTAGCAGGTTGTTTTCCTTTGACGTTAATGTTTCACCTAGTTTCTTTTTAAATTCCAGCAGGTGGCTAGTGAAGGTAGTGAAGGTAACAGGTTTTATGAAAAAACCCTGCACTAGAGGATGATGGATTAGAATTAGATACAATCTTCACTTTTGAAGAGTTATGTTATGGTGACACATAAACAACAAGATGGAAAACATGATATGAATCAAGTGTAGAGAACTAAATTGATATGAAACACGAAAAGAAGATAGAAAGATGCAGGAAATATGTTTAGTGGAAATTTAAGTCACAAAGAAAAGATACATATGAAACAAAGCCTTAAGAAACTAGTTAAGAGGTGGAATACAGTCTACAGCTTTGTGTTTACTGTTATTTGTGAGCATGTGCAGTTTTTTATGTGCTATATGTTGAACAAGAACAACCATTAATCCTATACTAGCTTTAGAGCTTAAGATGCAGATTTTTAGTTAAGCTTAGTATACAGATTTCTGTTAAGCTATTATGCAGATTTTTATCAAGCTAGTATGCAGATTTCTGTTAAGCATTAGTGCAGATTTTTGATTAGTATTGTATATGCAGATTTCTTTTGTATTCTATGCATGATTATGTATTACATAGTTAGTTTCATTCATAGATGCATATGAAAGATACCCTAACAGTATTTTGGGTTTAAGAAAAATATAAGAAAGATAAAGAAAAGTATAAGACAGATAAAGAAAAGAAAGAAAAAGGCCAAGGCCTTAAGTAGATCCCAAAGTCAAGACTTTAGGAATTTTGGCACACAAGGTGCTTATTAAAATGCCAAGGCATTATTATATAGAAGTATTAAAAGATAACAAGTATTTTACTTTTATCAGTGGCACTGTGCTGGACTCTCAGTTGTCCTTGGGTTGGGCTCCCATAGTCGTCCCTAGGTTTAGATAACCTAGTAGTAACGGCACGACCGACGGTCGACGGTCGACGACCAGAGGGTCGCCAAATGGGCCGCCGAATGGGTCAGGTCGTTACAAAAGTAAAAGCACAGTTGTCGGGCCCAAGAAGAAGTTGATTATTATTTTGAAGTATTATAAGTATAAGTTTTTGAACAAGTAAAATGAGTTTTACATAAACATAAAGTATTAAAGATTAAGTTTAGAACAAATGAAATAAGTTTCATATAGTTCTAAACATCAGTAAGTTTAGTTCTTTATTCTACCATGTTTATCTAGTAGATGAGTAGTTTTTCATGTTTACCTATTGGATGAGTAGCATGATTAGCTATTAGAATTACATGAGTAGATTCCTTAGCTTTTCTTTGCTATTAGTTTGACATGAGCAATTATGTTTATGCTTTATTTCTTTTAAGAGCATATAGTTTCTAGTTCTTTTCGTATACATGCACATTCGTGATTTTGTGAGTTAGATAGCGCTTACTAAGCAAATTTTGCTTATAGATTGCACTTCCTCTTACTGCAGATATAGGAAAGGAAAAGATATAGCAAGGAAGGCGACAAGGTGGCGCGGATGGTGTGTGATGTTTGGACTATGGAGTAGACTAAGAGATTGAACCAAAATTTATTTAGAATGTTTTGGTTTAAGTGTTTAACGTATTTAGAACTTGTGCATGTTATTATTTGGTTTGTTTTGTCGTGTATTCGTTAGAGTTGATTTTTCCTTGGTATTGTGCTTCTTTTTGATATATAAACTGCGTGGTTGATTGATATGTGTTCCAGCCGCTTGTGGCTGTGTATATTATGTCATGTATTGTTGAATAAGGTCACCGGTACAGGGGAGACTCTGCCGGAATTTTTCCGTAGGGTTTCTTCGAGGATTTTAATTATACCGGTTAAGTAGAGTTAGTAGATAAGTAACGGTCATCCTTAGAGAGTAGTAGTAGTAAGAAGGGTGGGCGTTACAGCCTTCCATGAAGGCTTGAAGGTGCCTTCAATAATTTGAAGGCGCCTTCCACTAGAAAGGTGTGGGGCGCCTCCAGTAGCTCTGTTTTACTCTTCCACTGATCCGTTCACCTAGGTGATTTCGTCCATCCGGAATTGGGTTCAACCGGGCCCATCTTTCAATTTTCTCCTCAAGCAGGCTTCGTCCTCAGCTTCTCGTCCCTAGAACATCGCACACGTCCTTCTCATCTACCAGTGTACTCTTTCGCAGCACCTCATCCCTCGGATGCACTAAGTCCATCAGCTCCCTTCCCGTGCCATCCTTCTCACTAGCTGCATCTTCCGCTCGACTTTTTGTGTTCCTAAGCTCTTGCACACTTAGAAACAAGGATCAAATACACATGACCTAACTTGGTTGACCACATCAAAACAACCACAAGGTACTAACACATTCATCTCATTTGATTGAGCCCAGGAGGCTTTGAAGTTCTCCTACATTTCCCATAATCTATCTTCCAAAGTGTGGGAAGAAGCTTCTATATCTTGTTCCTCAAGCTCAAATTTATGTATAATGCCAATCTGAAGGCCCTCCCAAGTTGAGAGTAGAGTTGGTGTTTTAGTGTAAGATGAGTCTACATTGTTGCTTTTAATCATTTGCTTTATATCCCCGAGTATTTGAGCTTGACTGGTCAAAATTTCTTCCGTCATCTTTTCCAATCTATCTTCTTGAGATGGTGGTTGAACTTCCAATGTCGGGCCAAAATAATTCATCCTTCCTTCTTGTTGATTATTTTTGAAAAAATTGTGGGGATTCCTCTAATTGGATAATTGAGAATGTGAGTTTGAATAGGCCATTTCATTAAACTTTTTTTCAAGCTCTTCTATTGATTTAACCAGATTATTGATCCTTAAATTAGTTACAATGGAATGACCCATTATTTTACAAGCCTCACAATAACCCTTCTCCTGCCTCTGATTGTAGTTGGGGAGAGAACCCCACAAGGATGGGTCAAATAATGATGGACAAGTACTTTCCACATGACTCGTTGCAAAACAAATATCACAAAAAATAATATAAGAATTCACGTTTACATTTTGGTTGAACTTATGAATTAGAGCAATCAGCTTCAACTTTAAGAAGTCCATTTCTATTTGAAAGGAAATATGTTAGAAATAGACAGACATGAAGTAACAAAATTAAAGTAGGAAAGAAAATAAAATGCTAAAAAGGAAATATAATGCAAAGATGAAAAATAAGGCATAGAGAATCATGAATGAAAGAATTAAAGAGCTAAAGAATTAAAGAATTAAAGAATTGAAGAATTAAGAAATTGTCTAGACAAACTCTAATGTAAACTAACTAGATTCAAACACTCAATCCCTGGCAACGGCGACAAAAAACTTGATGTCATGACCACAAGCGCACGGTTGTCGTCAAGTAATAAAATTTATAAAAGTCGATCCCACGAGGATTGAAGATTAAATGCTAGTTGGCTCTACACTTCAAATTTAATTAGATAAAATCGATAATGGGTTGTTATGAGGTTTTCAACTAAAATGTGAAAATAAAAGTAAGAAATAGTTGAGGAAGTCCTTAATTCAGAAAATGTTCTAGGCTGAAAGTTTCATTGAATGGTGGATGTTATGCTATGAATTGACCCATTCCTGGTTCTCTGCTTGTATGTTTATAGGATATCTTAAACATTTACCGAATTCCACCCCGTGATGTTGTATCGGAGTACTTTCTCTGCCAGTAACCAAGTATGCCATCAAGTAAAGAAGTAACTTAGAGAGTCTAAGTTTTAGTAGAGTACTTCTTGTCACAATGTCTCCCCTGGATATATGTCTCTAGATTATGTAGGTCACTTGCGTAGCATATGATTAGGAGAAGCCAATTAGGTTAAGTGATAGACTTATCTATACATAGAATCATCCTCCCTTAGGAGGTTATGTTCCATATAGAAGGATAGTTACCTTAGATACTCAACTTCAAACAAGTATCCTAAGGCCATAACAATCTATATCAGAATGCACACTCAAAAGAGATGACAATTTATGCATCTGATCAACAAAAATTCAGGTTCACACACAGTCCCAATTTAGATACACAGCAATGTATCTACTCAGAAATAAGACCCATGCATATAGATATGCAATCTAGATAGACAAATTTATGATCATAAGGGAAAGCCTCTATGCAAGCATTTCATCAAACAAAATAAGTACATACAAGCTTCATCAAACTAGCAAATTGGCAATTCCATAGAGTTTACATCATTCACACATTGCAATTACTTCTTACATACTAGAACAATAAGAATCTACTCCATAATAGGAAGAAATACAACTCAAGCACTCAAAAACATAGAAATTTCTAAAAGCCTAAGGAAAGGAAGTAGAAACTTATCCTTTGACGACAAGTGAAGGGCTCGGATGTAGATCTTGGAAGGCTGATGAGGATAGAGTAGTGGAACAACCTTGGATCATCCAGATGACATCCCCAAATGTGAGAATTTAACCTAGATGGTTCTCTTCCGACCTTGGATCTTCCTCCCTAACAAGGGGATGAAGTGCCCCTTAAATAAAGGTGAAACACGGGGTTGCTGTGCCTCTAGGCACAACTTAAACATGGCTCGAGTATCTAGCCATGCCTTTTGGCACGGCTAGAGCCAATCAGTCTTAGTCATAATTGTTTGGCCATGCCAAATGGAACAACCCCCTTTTTGCTACTGGCTTCTTAGCTATGCCATAAGGCACGGCTAGAGCTAGTTATAGGCTCTGTCCACACGACCAGACTGTGCTATTTGGCATGGCCAAAGTAGAGCAACTTTTCTTTCCTTCTTCTGAGCCATGCTAATTGGCATGACCAAATTTTCAAAACTATGCCTTCAAGTGTATGGTCGTGCCTAGGCACGACCAAACCAATTTGACTTTGGAAAATGGCATGGACAACATCTGGCCATGCTTTGAAGCACGACCTAGTCCTCCTTTGCCTTGAGTTCACTTCCTGGCCATTCCATTTGGCATGGCCAGTGTCTTTTCCTTGTTCCTTGGTCATGCCAAATGGCACGACCCCTTCCTTGAGCTTCTCTTGGACATGGCTTATAGCATGGCCAGGTCCAATTGGGTTTTGAAATGACCTAGGAACTCTAATCCTTATTTCATTTGATCTTCATTTGCATCTTAAGCATCCTTTTCCACTCCAAACTGCTCCTGAAAGTTAAAATAAGCACCAAGCAAATCTCTGGACATAAAATAGTAATCATACTAAAATATAATAGAAAAGGGTGCAAAACACATAGATCATCAACACGAAATATATGTATATGTGTGTCAAATAGTGCAAAATTACATATATAATCTACACACATTACAACTAAGAGTGACAAAGAATTTAACAAACTCTATTATGATAATTCAATTGTACGCAAGTTTGTTGGTTTAATTCAAGATGATGAATTTTCAATGATGGTGAATTAGCCACTTGCGACCTTGTTGGATTACTTAATGATGAAGTTTCTAATGAGGATGATTCTTCTCCTCAATTCATCGTCATCTCTCTCAATTACTGAAAAATAAAATATAATCAATAAATATCCATAATATTCATCAAATGAATAGGAATTGAAATGAAGACTACAAATATCCAAACTCAAGAAACACACTAAAAGCATATAATTCAATCCATAAGAGGATAGAATACCGATAAATCACACTAAAATAATTTGTCCAAATGCCAATTATCAATGATCAGTTTGAAGTTTCTTATTGAGTTGTTGATTCTCCTACAGATGATATTGATCTTGGTGCATTATGCAATGCTGTAATCAACACTGCTTATGCTATAATCAATGAGGTGGCAAAGAACTAAAATCTGTAGTGTTAAATGCAAGGCTGCTCAAGCTTACCGAATCATTAACAAAGGAAATCTAAACAGCAAGTATCTAAAGCTAACACTGCATGCTTTAAACTTGAGCAGATCTAAAACCATTCAAATCCCTTCTCCTCTTCTTTATCAACCCACGGCAGCAACCCAAAAGCAAGAATCCAACACAACCTTAAAACTAAATTATGCAACATTAATTGCAACCCAAGAAGAAGGTACAGATATATTCAACGCATTAACAAACTGAACTACGTGCTCAAATAATTAATCCTCTTCTCATTTTCCTGATGAAATCCACGGCAACCAAAAGAATCCAGCAAATTTGCTACTGAAACCTAAAAATCTTAATTGTTCTCTATGCTCTTTGTCTAGAACAACAAAACCCAAATTCAGCTACAAATCTTGGAGGTAAAACGCCTGCATACTTGAACTTTACCGTTCAAGTTCATCCTTAAACCTCACGGCAGCAAACCCAACCCATAATCTTCATAGAAAATTCGAAACAAAAGGAAAAAGAATCCGGAGCTATCCTACTACAGGTGAGAAGCGACTTACCTTCGTGTTCTTGGACTCACAGCCGAAAGGAGGCAACTAGGGCTTCGGAGGAGCTTCAATTCTCGGCAACCTCTTTGTGTTTCCAAGCTCCCCTCGTCGGAGTGGCCACACACGGGTGAAAATCGGTCGGAAACAACCCTTCGCCGGTGTGGAGACCAAGCCCTAGGTCCCCTGCTGCGTCTTCGCCCGAGAGGGAGTCGCCGTCGCTCTCGATCGGGAGAGGAAAGGAGAGGGGAAAGGGTTTTCGGTTTGGCAATTTACCACCTCAACATATCCCTCTTTATAATCTCCATATTCTGTTAACTGGTTAAATAATTTTCCTACCTTTTCTAAACAGAACTGACGGCTGGATCACCTGGTTAGTCGGGTTTTGACCAATTCTAAGGTCACGGCTTCGATTCCTCAGCCGCACACTTTTCGTTTTGATTTATTTTCTGTTACCAACTATTCTTTAAATACTATTTGTTCCATATATATTTAACAAAACTTGGTTAGCTCAGTTGGTTGGCTGACTCTAGTTCGGTTCAAGATCTTGGGTTCAAAACCCGATCTTAACACTTTTTATTTTATTATTTTTTTAAACTTCTTCCTCTTGGTAAAAATACCAAACGAACTCCAAAAATTACGTAAAAATACTCTAAAAATTCCTAAAAATCTCTAGAATATTTTAAAGGTATTTATAAATATTTTTGAATTATTTTTGGGGCTCAAAATGAGGAAATTTGGGTCATTACACTACTGATGTCTATGAGAGTTTTTCTTGTAGTGTTTGGTTTATAATTCCTTTTTAATGGAGTATATCCTCCCCATTTTTAGGAGTAGGGAGTTGTTATAATGTGATATGATGTGATGTATGAATTATGTATTTAGATATTTTTTTCATGCTCTGATATGTTTATTGATATGTTCTATGTGTGTTGTGCCTTGTATGTGTTAATGAAATGTGTGTGAGGTCAACTCATATAGATGTAGATTTATGTTCACTGTGTAGAGGAGTTGCTTAGGATTGTATGACTGAGGAACCCTGTGATAGAGGGTATCTTTACTTTCTACAACACTTGCTTGAAGCTGAGAACAATTATCTACAAGCAAAACTAATTAGAGTTTGAGAGTGTTTTTCTAAATTAATGTTAGGATGTAACTTTTGTAATCTAGTGATTGTATGACTGGAGGACCCTAGGGTATCCCTTTAATCGAACTTTCTAGGTTACCTCTTCCACTTAGTTGCATTAATTTACTGTTAAAAAGTAAATTGGATAACTCTAGAGATTGTTTGACCAAGGGGCCCAGGGTATCCCGTTAACCAGACTTTATAGAGTTACTTTATTACTTAATAACATTAGAACTTGGGTAAGCTCTCTGGTACCATCTTCATAGGATTGTACTAGACTTTAGTTAGATTCCCTACAAGAATGTGAGCATGAAGTTAGATAGATGAGCGATGCATAGGGACATCAATTATCATCATAATGAAACTAAAGTTCTAGAATTACCTTCACCTATGAACCTTCTGTGATCTCTCTGTCATCCCACTATGATCACACTCTACCTTCTCTCCTTGATCATTCTGCCTTCTCCTTGATTTCTTCCCATCTACTTGATCACATTACTTCTCTCACTCTCAATTCTCTCTCAACTTTCATTCTCTAGGCTTTCTGTTGACCACACACCACCATAATCATCTAAATAACTTGCTTTACAAACTTAGCCAGTGCTTAATTAATTAATACCCCTTGTGGATGATATTTTATTACTTGATGACACTTCTATGCACTTGTGGATTTATCCACATCACTATCTCATCCTATCTGCCCACTAGAACAGATAGTAGTAACGTGTATTGTCACCTATAGATAGTGGATACCTTGACTACTCATGAGACTCATTCATGGAAGCATGCCATTGAGTGCTGTCATGACTTGTCATATGCTTGTTATATGCTTATTATATGCTAAGTTTATGTAGATAGTTTCTATATGTACTATATGTACTCCCGATTTATTGACTATTTCTTGTGGAGAAGGTTAATAAAGGGTTATGTTGTTGTTTATGGTTTGATTCGAAGATGATTTTATGTAGGTGCTCTTACTTTTATAGTAAGTATTATTATCTGAGACTGGTTCCTTTTGATCTCCTTACACTATATAGTTTCATCCACTATCCTTCTTATTCCCATTTAGTCATTGTATCTATTCCCCCTTACTTTTACTTTGACTTCTAAGTTAGCAGTTAGACATCTGTCATGTCGCTCAAAGGTCCTCGCTGCAAGTCCTACTAGAGTTCATATTTCTTTTCAAGTTGTTTGGTTTATTTTTTTGCTGCTTGTATTTATGGTGTTCCTTTTGTATTGAATGTTTGAGTGTTTGTTTTATGTTGGTTAGTTTAATATGTTCACATGTGTAACGCCCGCCCTCCCGGCTACTCAAAGGGACGGGGCTACTTACTTACTTAACCATTCCAGGATACATACATATTCAAAAATTGTTTCTTATAACTTAAAGCAGCGGAAATGTCATAGAGTTATACTGGAATGTAACATAAATACAATGGTTCATGTCAAACATAACAAAGCATTATAGCAGGTCTTATTCGTCCCAGCCGAGCCACTGCCACACACACCTCCTTGCCTCTCCTGCAGCTCCCCTAGGTCATCCATCCCTTGCCTTTATCTGTGGTACAAGGAAGTAAGCTATGAGCACACGGGCTCAGTAAGATTCTTTCCTACTCACAAAAATCCGTATCTCAAGCATAATCATACAAGCATATCATCAATGAACAAATAACATAATCATCACTATCTGAGCATGGTTTCTTATCATAACATATTATTATGAATCATGTTTCTAACATATCATAAACAAAGTAATCATATGAGGTAAACCATGAGAAGCATAACATATCATGAACATGGAAAGAAACATATCATATAAGGAGAGGTGCATTATGCAAAATGCCTTTTTAAAACATATGCCATGTTGAGTGCAAAATGTCTTTATACATATCTTTTAATACTTGAACATAATATCATCATCATGAGGGCCCGGCTTGTACCACATACATACATAAATGCGCGCAATCCCTAGGATAGGGTAGCTAGCCCCGAACCTACTAGGGATCTAGACCCGTTCATAGTCCGTCGATCTAGGGGCGTACTAAGGAGCCCATCCCTTTTTACTAGACCCGTTCATAGTCCGTCGGTCTAGGGGTGCTTATGGAGCCCACCCTTGGTACAAGCCATACAAAGTAAAGTACATGTCATGCATATCATATCATCATAATTGCCATATCATATCATCATAAGGTCATGCTCTTGTCTTAACATGAAGAGTGCTCTTAATCCCAACTTAAGGGAAGCAACTCTTTGTCATTTTCTTATCATATCATAAGGCATGCATTCTTGGCACATGGCCATCATATAAAACCCTTATCATGCTTGGTTCATAAGCTTACATATATGAGCATGCAACATGTTGAAATCATACATGCTTGAGTACATAATCATCATAAGGATCATATCATGCATAATTCATAACATACATAATAAACATGTTACTGATCTTATCATAAAGCATGCACACTTAACATAAAACATATCATAAACAAATTCATGGCTTGCTAAGCTTAAGTTAAAAACTTTCTTGAATTCTAAGTTATAGTCATGGCCGAAAGTTCATAACAAAAGAATACTCCAAAGCCACATACAACATGAATACTTAGCAAATCTTATAACATATCATAAGGAGTCTATGAACATACTAAATTAGGTTTTGAGTTTCATGAACCCTAACATCTTATCATAGCCGAAACATCATAACAAGAAGTAAACTTCTAAGCAACACATGAACATAAATACTTAGCCAAATTGTTAACATATCATAAGGAAGTCTATAAGCATGCTAGATTAGGTTTTGAGCTTTGTGAATCCCTAAATTATTATCATGGCCGAAACTTCATAACAAAGGATGTACACTTCTAAACCACATGTAGCATGAACACCTAGCTAATTCCATCATATATCATAAAAAAGTCCATAAGTACACCAAATTAGGTTTTGGAGCTTCATGAACCCTAAGGATTCATCATGGCCAAAACTCCATCATGTAGAAAATGAACTCCTAAGCAACATATAAGTACAAGTTTCTATCCCATTTTATAACATATCATCAAGAAACCTATGAGCATACTAACTTAGGTTTTTGGGCTTCATGAACCCTAAAATTATCATAGCCAAAACATCATGCACAAGAAGTGGACTTCTAATAAATCTCTTAACATGAATACTTAGCCAATTTGATAACCTATCACAAGGAAACTTATAAATATGCTAAATTAGGTTTAGAGCTTTATGAAACCCTAAATCACTATCTTGGCCGAAACTTTACAACTAGGAATTAAACTTATGAATAACATGTAGACATAAATCTTTTTAGTTAATTTCATAACATATCACATGGAGGTCTATGATCATACTAAATTAGGTTTTGAGTTTCATAACCCCTAATGTTTCCATCATGGCCGAAACTTCCTCAAGCAAAAACATAGTTTCTAAACAACATATGAACATGAATCTCTAACAAATTTCATAACATATCATAACTAAATCTATGAGCAAGTTAGATTAGGTTTTAAGCCTCATGAACCCTATATTTCTATTATGGCCGAACCCTTCTTCAAGCAAGAACAAAATCTCTAGATAACATATGAACATGAATCTCTAGCAACTTTCATAACACATCATAAATAAATCTAAGAGCAAGTTAGATTAGGTTTTAAGCCTCATGAACCCTATATTTCTATCATGGCCGAACCTTTCTTCAAGCAAGAATAAAATTTCTAGATAACATATGAACATGAATCTCTAGAAACTTTCATAACACATCATAAATAAATCTAAGAGCAAGTTAGATTAGGTTTTAAGCCTCATGAACCCTATATTTCTATCATGGCCGAACCTTTCTTCAAGCAAGAATAAAATCTCTAGATAACATATGAACATGAATCTCTAGCAACTTTCTTAATACATCATAAATAAATCTAGGAGCAAGTTAGATTAGGTTTTAAGCCTCATGAACCCTATATTTTTGATCATGGCCGAAACTTATAAAAAGGAGAGAAAGTTAATAAACATCTCAATAAAAAGATTAAGCTTAACATCACACACATAATTTCCTTTCTAACTAAAATCATATCATAACCTATCAAGTTCATAAGCATGATTTCTTCTCTTCTTTTATTTCAAATTCTAAGAGTTCGAGTCTTTCGAGAAAACCGTAAGCAACTTGTACCACAGGTGAGGGAATACTTACATCCTTATTCGCTTAAGGAAAGAGGGATCTTGCTTGTGGAGCCTTCGTAGAGAGGGGTCTTCCTTGTTTTTGGGTTTCGGCAAGGAGAGGTAGGGGAGGCTCCTTGGTCACGGTGAGGAAGAGAAGGGAGGAGGAAGAGAAGAAAAAATGAAGTTTCTTCTTAATTTCCCCTTTTATTCATCATGAGAGGAGGAAGGGAAAATGTATTTTTCCTTCTCCTTTCTTTTACTTCTCCTTAATGAAAAGATGAAGTAAAAAATCCTCTTTTCTTTTGAGAGGGAGAGGCAACTCTAACTTCTCCTTCTCAATGAAACAAAAATCTCTTTTCTTACCCTTAACTATATTGTCACTTCCTTCTTTAACAATAATTTCTCTTGGTCTATTGGTTAACACATGTATATATCTAGTAGGAGATCCAAGGTTCAAGCCTTGCTCATCTCTCTTTTTGGTTCTATTTCTATTTTTATTATTTTTTTGTAAATTCCACATAAGGCCTATTTTTATTCATGATAAAAATATCTAAAATCTTGCTAAGTACTCCATGGGTGTTACAACATGTACATGCATATATACATGCATTTGTATTTTTAAAAAATAGTGTGTTTTTATTTTGCATCGAGGTATATTTTGCTTGATTTGAGTTCGATATTGTATTTTCCATATTGTCACTAGGGGGTACCGTCTGGTTTGGTGGACAAGTATACCTTGAGACGTGACATATACAGTAAGATAAACTTGATAGGTAAGAGAGGACCAGATATCAATTTAGGAGAAACTCCTAGGGGTCAAGGATTTGATGTTGAGTAGATAAAATCCAAAAAGGTCTAGTGGACAAGATGTTTAGTGGATAAGTGAAGGTAAGATCCTTAAGTAGAGTGGTTCTTATTAACGGAAAAATAGTGAGGTGTGTCCCAGTCGGGACAAATCTTAGGTGTTGATCTAGTTGAAAAAACTAACGGAGGTTTCTAAGTTGTAATTAAACAGTCACAACTATTAGGTTTATTTATGCATATTATCTATTAATCAAACTCTATTTAGTAGGATATTTAAATGCAGCGGAAATAAAATAAACAAACACAGAGGATCAAAGTATTTACTTGGTTCGGAGCCTGTGACGACTCCTACTCCAAGGCCCACGTTCGTTGAACGTTTACTTTGGGCAACACCTATATCTTGTAAAACTATTACAAACTAAGTACAATTAGAAGCAGTGATAATAAAAATTATATCGACAATAAAAGACTAAATCTAAAGCTCCGGGTCATTGGCGTCGAGTTGAAGCTTTATCGGAACATCTCGTTAGCAGCAGGTTGCAGAAAGATTGCCTTTTTGAAGATTGATTAGTTGCTGCCTCGAGAGCTCCTTTTATACATTGCTGGAGGCACCTCTAAGCCAGTCCGAGGTGCCTCCAAGCCTCCCGAGTCGCCCGCGTGGATCAGCATAGAATAGGTCACACCTCATCCACTCGAAGGCACCTCCAAGCCACTCCAAGGCGCCTACAAGCTCTGGTCCAAGGTGCCTCCAGCTTCATCCGAGGCACCTCCAGCATTGCTTCGTAGCCAGCTCCTGCTTTGCACCCGAGGTGCCTCCAAGCTCCATGGAGGCGCCTCAGACACTGTTCATCCGAGGCTTAAGGTTGCTCCTTTACACCTACAAGATACATTAGTCCCAAACAATATCTTGCAACACAAAGTTAGCACAAAATACCATAACTATGATAAATTGAATACTCGACAGTCACCGGACTGTCCGGTTCTGACTTCAGATTTCTACCTGGAAACCCTAGGTCGAACCGACGCCTAATGTTCCCTCTACCGGGGAACGCGTCCTCACCTACTCCACTCAAGAGAGTTACCTTTTGCCAGTTCGGTCCTCCAGACCGAGTGGACTTTTGCTCGGCGTTCGAGTCTTCTGGTCTTCATGTTGGACGTCCGGTCCTCGACCCGTCCAGTCTTCCACCCGGTTCGCGACAATAGGATTTTAACCTAGGGTTACTGCCCCCTATGATTTTTGCCCGAAGCTCCGACCCGCCAATTCTTTAACGCTCCTATGACCAAGAGTTACCGTCCCCTAGGTTTTTCCCTTTGCCTAACCGCAGCTAGCCTAAGTAAACTTAGGACTTTCCTACAATGCTGATTCAAGATATCAAATAAAAAATACCTTAACTTTGAACCCTTTGACATAATCAAAACATAGGTTCGATCATTGATGCTTCCTGCACCAACAATCTCCCTCTTTTTGATTATGGTAATATAGTTCAAAGTTAAGAAAATGTAACGCCCGCCCTCCCTACTAACCCTAAGGGACGGGGCTACGATACTCAACGTGCATATTGCAGCGGAAGACTTAAAAATCATTTTTCTTGGTTTAATAAAAATCGAACTACACTAATATGGTTTCCATAACATGATAACGAGTTAAATAGAAACATAACATCAAGTCAACCATGTAGTACTACAATTTATAAAACCAAAGTGTAATTCCTAAAAGTTCTTAAAGCAGGTTCTTATTTGGTTGCCTAGCCACCGCCACACACATCTCTTTGCCTCTCCTGCTGCTCCTTTAGCTCATCCAGCTTTTTCCTTTATTTGTGGTACAAGGAAAGTAAGCTATGAGCACTCATGGCTCAGTAAGTTCCTTTCCAACTCACTAAAACCATAAATCATTACATAATTAAAGAATATATCAACATAACATGATCTCAACTAGTCATGGCATAACATATCATACTCTTTAAGCATATCATGCAACATAACAAAATCATAATTAGTCATGGCATATCATCTCTTAAAGCATAGCATGAAATATAACATAATTCATATCTAATCATGGCATCTCATCTCTTAAAGCATGGCATGAAACATATCATAGTCATATCTAATCATGGCATATCATAAATCATAGCATTATCACAACATGATCATAAAGTATATGCAATATGATTTTGAAAACATGTATCCGAAAAACATGTGTATGTCTCATGATCTTTTAAATCCATTTCTTCTTACATATATACTTGAACATAATATCAACATATTCAAGGCCCCGGCTTGTACCATACATACATAACATAAATGCGCGCGTCCTAAGTATATCCAAGGTAGCAAGTCTTGAATCATAATAGGAACTAGGTCAAGATCACAAAGCATGGCCTAGGGGCATACTTAGAGAGTCCATCCCTTATCAGCCTAGATCACAAAGCAAGGCCTAAGGACGTACTAAGGAGCCCATCCCTTATTAGCCTAGATCACAAAGCAAGGCTTAGGGCGTACTAAGGAGCTCATCCCTTATTAGCCTAGATCACAAAGCAAGGCCTATAGACTGATTAGGAGTCCACCCTTGGTACAAGCCTTACAAAGTAAAGTAGCATGTATAAAAATGCATCATTTAGTCACATAGCATAGCATAAAAGTATGCATCACTTAGGCATACATTATGTCATAAAAGTATGCATCACTTAGGCATACATCATATCATAAAAAGTATGCATCACTTAGGCATACATCATGTCTTGAGAAAGTATGCATCACTTAGGCATACATCATATCATCAAAAAGTATGCATCACTTAGGCATACATCATGTCTTGAGAAAGTATGCATCACTTAGGCATACATCATATCATAAAAAGTATGCATCACTTAGGCATACATCATGTCTTGAGAAAACATGCATATTTCTATCCACATAGCATATCATAAAAACAAGCATATTCCAAGCACATAGCATATCATTAAAGCATGCATATTTCTACTCACATAGCATATCATTAAAGCATGCATATTTCTAAGCACATAACATATCATTAAAACATGCATATCTCTATCCACATATCATATCATAAAAAGGTATAAATCACAAGCATACATGATTAAGCATAAGGGTGTATCATGTGATTATACTATCATAAGAAACATGGTAACATAGTTAACTTGGGTTCTAAGCTTCCTAAACCCTTGGGTTCCTATCATGGCCGAACCCCCTTAGGTCTCAATTTAGGTAAAAACAACCTCCAAGCATGTGAAACCTAAATTATCATTACATGAATTTCATAGGAAGCATTATAAGTATGATTTACTTGGTTTCTAAGTTCTCCAAGTCCTTAAACTCATGTGGCCGAACCCTATCAGTATATAAACAAGGTCCCAATTGTCATGAAAGCATGGAAACCTTAAACCATATTTATAGCATTTTTTTCAAGTAACATAGTAAGCATATTGAGCTAGTTCCTAAGTCCTTCAAGCCCTTAACATATGTCATAGTCAAACTTTTAACAAGTGTTCATTAGGGCTAAAAACAAACATACAAGCATGTGAACTTGAACTAACATCATGTATAAATTCATAACAAGACATTATACAACATGTATGGCCGAAACTTACCCTAGCCTCAATTAGGTCATTAAACAACATATAGCATGGGAACTTTGTCTTTCTACTTATCATATTCCATGTAAAGTGACATAAGCATATTTAATTCTTGTTCTAGGGTTTCTAGGGCATCTATTCCTTCATGGCCGAAACATACAATGGTCCATTTAGGTCATGGAAAAATTATACAAGCATGTGACACAATCAACACATTATCCTATTTTCATAAAAAGCACTTTTAACACATTTGGTTCCATTTCTAAGGCCTCTAGGTCTTTTAAACCCTACTTGGCCGAAACTCAACAGTATATAAACTTGCTTCAAATAGCCTAAAAGCATAAGAAATCATACAAGTTTCATAGCATGTATAAAGACAAGCATAATAAACATACATGTGAATTGTGTCTTAGGCTTCCTAGGTTTCTTTCCCTTTTTCTTTTATTTTTCCTCATGGCCGAAACCTACCAATCTTTAAACTAGGTTTTAAGTGGCCTAAAGCATGGAAAACCTAAGTAAGTTTCATGGCAAAAATTACTAAGAACATCATATACAAAGTTGGTTCATAAACAAGCTAGGACCCTTGTGATCTTACATGTCATATATCATGTAACTAATTTTCCTATACTCAATTTAAACATAAGAACATTAAACAACCTTCATATCATAATATCACAGAGGTCTTGAGCATATTAGAATTTTGTTTAAGCTTTTCTAAACTATCCATCTTATCATGGCCGAAAATCTAAAATAAGAGTTCATGAATTTCTAGCAATGTTCAACATGCAATTCTTTAAGAAAACTCTATATTCTATCATACAAACATGGTTACTTAAATTTAAAGGTCTTCCTAACCCTAAGCCCTTTTCTTGGCCGAAACATATAAATGGATTTCTTTTGGTTCCAAGTAACTTTTAAGCAAGAAAACCAATAAAAGATCCTTAATAGTTCATGGAGAGAATCTTGCACTAGTTTGGTTACACAATATTTTCCCTAACCTCCTTAAATATTTTTGGCCGAAATTCTAGGGTTAGGTACTCCTCTGATCAAGCATCATTTAGGTATAAAAACATGAAGAAAATCCTTCCTACATAGCATAGAGAAAATATCATGAAATAAGGACTTGTTTAAACCTTCCTAGATTTGAAAACCCTTTCTTTGGCCGAATTTTTCTTAAATTCTTTCCTAGGTTTTCTAATCCTTATAGAATCCGAAAATCACATAAAAATCCTTGTACCACAGGTGAGGGGATGCCTACATCCTTTTCGCTTGTGGATCTAAGGTATGGTGATGAAAGAAGTAGCCTCTCCTTCTAGTTCCTTTCCCTTGATTCCCTTGCTTAGTCCTCCTTGTATCTTAGGCTTTCTTAGGAAGAAAACCTTGGCTTTGGGGCCGAAGATGGAGGAGAGGGGGACTGATGGTTTCGGTGAGGGAGAGGAAGAATGAGAGAAAATGAGAGAAAAATAAACTTCTCTTTTCTTGCTCCCTTTTATGTTAAGGGGGAAGAGGTAGAAAAATTGATTTTTGCTTTCCTTCTCCCTTAGCCTTTTTTTTTCTATTTCCTATTTATTTTATTTATTCATTTATTCTTACCATTCATGATGAAATAAGGGGGATTGAATCCTCTTAATTCCCTCTTTAAATTTTCGGCAAAAACAAAGAGGAAGAAGGAGAGAAAGGGAGGAAGGCAAGTTGCCTTTCTCTTGCTCTTTTCTTGTCTTCTTTTGGCTAGCTTTTACTCTTACCTTTATCATGAGTTTCCCTCCTTTGTTATCAACATCTTCTCTCTATCCCAATTGGTTTCTATTAATTAATTCTATGAAATATAATATAAGAGGTTCATGGTTCAATTCTTGACCTCCTTTTCTTTTTATTTCATTTTATTTCTTTTTGCTTCAACTCACTTCCTATTATTTTTCTAAGGAAAAATACCAAATTCATATATTTATCTTATAAGCTTAGTGGGTATTACAGAAAATATAGCAGTAATATTAGGAATTTAAAGCAAAAGAATAAATGAGATAAGAAAA
This sequence comes from Zingiber officinale, assembly GCF_018446385.1. NCBI lineage: Eukaryota > Viridiplantae > Streptophyta > Magnoliopsida > Zingiberales > Zingiberaceae > Zingiber > Zingiber officinale. The sequence continues at coordinate 75,899,856 of NC_055992.1, forward strand.
GAAAAATTCCTTATATTCCCTCCTTACTTAACTTTGATCTCTCTCCCCCTTTGAGATAAATAAAAAAAAACTACTTAGGGAGAAGGATTCTATTTTTCATGTAATTTTTAACTCCCCCTGAAGAGCAGCTAAATTTGAAAAAATGTTTGAAAAACACTTTGTTAATTTTGAAAGTGTATTGAAAAACCTTAGTACTGTCAACAAAAACTTAGCTTCTTTAAATAATTATTTTGAGAAGCACTATGCTAAATTCTTTTGAAAGCATTTTAAAAGAATTTGAAATAATTTTCAAAGTATTTTTAAATAATTTTTCAAATGATCTTGAAATAATTTTCAAAGTATTTTTAAGTAATTTTTAAAATGATTTTGAAATAATTTTCAAAGTATTTTTAAGTAATTTTTCAAATGATTTTAAAAGATTTTAAAATAATTTTTCAAATATTTTTAAAAGATTTTTTAATAAATTTTTCAAAGATTTTTAAAAGATTTTTTAATAAATTTTTCAAAGATTTTTAAAAGATTTTAAAATACTTTTTCAAAGAATTTAAAAAGATTTTTAAATAATTTTTCATAGATTTTTAAATAATTTTTAAATAATTTTTTGAAGACTTTTAAAAGATTTTTAAATAATTTTTCAAAGATTTTTAAAAGATTTTTAAAAAATTTTTCAAAGAATTTTAAAAGATTTTTAAATAATCTTTCAAAGAATTTTAAAAGATTTTTCAAAGAATTTTAAAATAAAGAATTTTGAAATTAAATAAATTTAATTTAAATAACTTAATTAACTCAATTTCAAGATGACTTAATCAAATTTATTAAAATTATTTTAGACTAAGTTCAACCTAGATCCATCTCACCCGATTCTAGGTTATCAATCAGGTAATCTTAAATAATTTTGTGAGATGTTTATCTTTAATTTTGGTTATTTGTAAGGTTTAATTTACATTTGAGTTAAACTTAGGATTTTCAATTAGTCAATTAAACACACATTTCAAGGATTGGTTCCCAGGTCGTGGCGAGGCACTAGGCCTTCTTGGGTATAGGATCATCCACCACTTCCTAGACAGAGCCGCTCAAAGAAATTATGTATTTAATTTACTTTTTGAAACCCCTGGGTTTAACTAAACAAGTGTAAATTACGCCTAGGTCCTTAAACTATCTTGATCTAAACATGCATATTAAAAAGTAGAAAGTTCAAGCATCAAACAATTCATTTTATGATAAAAATAGTCTTTTTATTGGCTCCCCCTGGATCATAGCCTCGATATGGTCTATTAAGGTAATGGATATGATCCTTGGGGACCCAATATGTTTCAAGTCCAACTTGATTAACCAAGTTTGACTTGGGGACCCATGCTTGGACTATGTTTCTATTGTTTCTATTAACTAGGGATTGATATGATTTATATTTTCTTTTGGTTTTAAATCCAAGTCTAGATTTGTTGTAAACGGCTCGCTGTTTTCCAAGAATCAGATCCAGATTCTTGGAACCCAAAGTGAATCGTTCCAACGTATCCTTGAGTTCTTTAATTTGAATTTTCAAATTGGAATTTTCTTCCTCAAGTTGTTGGACTTGAGTTGAACTTCCAATTTGAACTGGCTCATTTAAAGAACTCAAGTCAGTCGCTTCCTTAAGGGATGTTACCTCCTTTTGGAGCGACTTGACCCGGACGTTGGATTTTGCCAGCTTCTTTAATAAGTAAGGTACTAGTTTTTGCAAGTCATTAAATTGAGTCTCGGTGAGTAGAGAACATACAATGAGGTTCGGGCCTTCAGAAACGGATGCGGATCCGTGGCTTCGCTCGGACTCGGTCTCTGACTCGTTCTCGGTTTCAGATTCGAACTCGGACTCGGTTTCGACGATGTTTGCTTGTACTGGTAATGCGAGGAAGCTTACCGGTTCTTCTTCATCAGTCTCAGATTCATCTGATGACTCGGACCAAATCGCCTTCAACACTTTCCTTCTTTTCTTCTTGTTTGGACAATCTGGCTTATAGTGCCCCTTCTGGTTATAGCCGTAGCAGGTGACTCCAGTCTTGTCCTTCGAGTTCATTTGAGTCACCTTTTTTAATTTACAAATTTTTCGACAAGCTTTACTAGTTCAGAAATAACCTCATTGTCATCTTCTGCGTTTGATGCATCTTTGGGCTCGGGTTTGGTTTTGCGCTTTGTTTTAGTTTCCCGGGTTTTGCTTGTACCTGCAACCAAAGCTATACCCTTCTCGGTTGGGCGTGCATTAGTCTGCTCATGTAACTCAAATTCAAAAAAAAGTTGATCTAATTTTATTGATGAGGGATCCTTGGATACCTTGTACGCATCTACCATGGATGCCCACAAGGTATTCCTCGGAAAAGCGCTGAGTGCATACCTTATAACGTCCCTGTTCTCCACCCTTTGGCCGATCACATGAAGCCCGTTGACTAGGTCTTATATCCGAGCATGGAGTTGGGTAGCCGTCTCACCTTCCTGCAATTTAATATTATACAATTTATTCAAAATTAAATTGCATTTACTTACTTTAGCATCGGAAGTGCCCTCGTGTAGTTCGATCAGCTTCTCCTATAACTCTTTGGCACTGGAGAAGGGACCAACTCTGTTGAGTTCTTCTTTTGTAAACCCGCATTGTAGCATGCAAGTTGCTTTGGCATCAGCTTCAACCTTCTTCTTTATACTAGCGTCCCAGTTGATAAAAGAATTGGAATGTAGCAACTATACTAATTCCAATTGACTCCGAAAAATTGAAAACACCATGAAAAAATTTGCTTGACTGGTGGTTGCACCAAATCGAAGTGACCCCGCTCTGATACCAATTGTTGGATCGAGATTGTGCTAAGGGGGGGGGGGGTGAATAGCACTCGTGGCTTATTTGCGTTTCGTAATTTGGAAATCGTTCGAGAAAATGCAGCGGAAATAAAATAAACAAACATAGAGGATCAAGGTATTTACTTGGCGACTCCTACTCCAAGGCCCACGTTCGTTGAACGTTTACTTTGGGCAACACCTATATCTCGTAAAACTATTACAAACTAAGTACAATTAGAAGTAGTGATAATAAAAATTATACCGACAACAAAAGACTAAATCTAAAGTTCCGGGTCGTCGGCGTCGAGTTGAAGCTTTATCGGAACGTCTCGTTAGCAGCATGTTACAGAAAGATTGCCTTTTTGAAGATTGATTAGTTGTTGCCTTGAGAGCTCCTTTTATACACTGCTGGAGGCGCCTCTAAGCCAGTCCGAGGTGCCTCCAAGCCTCCCAAGTCACCCGCGTGGATCAGCACAGAATAGGTCGCACCTCATCCACTCGAAGGCGCCTCCAAGCCACTCCAAGGCTCCTCCAGCTTCATCCGAGGTGCCTCTAGCACTTCTTCGCAGCCAGCTCTTGCTTTACACCCGAGCCGCCTCTAAGCTCCATGGAGGCACCTCGGACACTGTTCATCCGAGGCTTAAGGTTTCTCCTTTGCACCTGCAAGATACGTTAGTCCCAAACAATACCCTGCAACACAAAGTTAGCACAAAATACCATAACTATGATAAATTGAATACTCGATAGTCACCAGACTGTCCGGTTCTGACTTCAGATTTCCACCTGGAAACCCTAGGTCGAACCGATGCCTACTGTTCCCTCTACTGGGGAACGCGTCCTCACCTACTCCACTCAGGAGAGTTACCTTTTGCCAGTTCGTTCCTCTAGACCGACTGGACTTTTGCTCGGTGCTCGAGTCTTCCGGTCTTCATGCTGGAGGTCCGGTCCTCGACTCGTCCAGTCTTCCACCCGGTTTGTGACACTAGGATTTTAACCTAGGGTTATCACCCCCTAGGATTTTTGCCCAAAGCTCCGACCCGCCAAGGCTTTCCGCATAGGGTTACGACCCCTATGACCTAGGGTTACCGTCCCCTAGGGTTTTCCCTTTGCCTAACCGCAGCTAGGACTTTTGCCTAAGTAAAGTTAGGACTTTCCTACAATGCTCATTCAAGATATCAGATAACAAAATACCTTAACTTTGAACTCTTTGACATAATCAAAACATAGGTTCGATCATTGATGCTTCCTGCTCTAACAGTGCATAGGTTATATTTTTTTCTAGGCATTCTTTAATGCACTTTTACTTATATTTCATGAGTATAATATATGTTTATTACATCATATTTCATTATAATGTCTTACATCCATTCTATTTATTTAGAGATATGCTCTTTGCTTGTTTTGATTGATAGAATGCAATTTTCAATGAAGAATGGAGTGGAAAAAGACTCAACATGGTTTAGCCAAATAGATGAAATGTACATTTAAAAAGGCTTTCATGTTAAAGTTTTAATCAAGGAATATGCCCTAGATATGTTCTTTGACATGTACATATTCCTAAGAAAGAAATTTAATGGAAAATTGAGCTAAAATGGAGTATAGAGCCTCCAAAACATTTGATCATGCTTATAGGCATAGCCATGTGAAAATCCGGGTCAATCTAGTGTTATCCACAGCCAAGTCGTGCCTTTTAAGCATGGCCGTGTCTTTTTCAAACACAACCATATCAAATTCTAGATTTTTCTTCACTATGGAATAAAAGTAAAATGGTCATAACTTTTTGTTCGGCTAGAGTCATGGGTCATTCTAGATACCAAAATATATATAACTTTAAGATCTACAACTTTTTATTAGAGATTTACTAGAGAAAACCATGTTTATACATGATAAAATGGATTTTTGTGAGGCATGACCTTAAGGAATAGTGGTGTCCTGAGGCACAACCATACCACATTTTCTAGAAAGAGCCACAGCCTAGTCGTGCACTGAGGCACGACCGTGCCTACCCTAGGCCATGACACACACTCCCTAGCCATTCCTGTTAGTGCAGGAAGTACCAGATGATCGACCCATGTTTTGATAATGGTAAATGGTTCAAAATTAAGAGTTATTATGGTTTTAATAAAGTCTGACTAAGTGTGCAGAAAAGTCCTAAGTGAGTTTAGGCAAGGTAAAAGTCCTAGCGAATACTAGGAAGGTGTAAAGCCCAAGTTATGGCAAGGTAATAAAGTCCTAGTCAAAGGGACTAAGCGGAAGTCTTAGCAGGTCGAGGACATTGTGTAGAAAATCCTATGGATCGAGGATAGTAGGTGGAAGTCCTAGTGGTTGCAGACACCAAGCGGAAGACTGGGGGTCGGGGATCGGACGTCCAGCTAAAAGTCCTGAAGTCTCGGATGCTAAGTAAAAGTCAAAATTGTCAGGAGGATCAGTTTAACATTAGGTAAACTCTCCTGAGAGGAGTAGGTGAGGATGCATTCCCTATTAAGGGAATAGTAGGCGTCAATTTGATCTAGGATTTCAGTAAAATCCAAAGTCAGTACCAGACAGTCCCAAAACTGTCAAATTAACTAATGAATACTATTTTATAATGTGCTAACTCTAGTTTGTAAGGTGTCTTTGGTATTTGGCATAACATCTTTTGCAGGAGCTGAAATACACAAGTTAACCTCGGGTGAACAGTGCTTGAGTGTTAGTGAGAGCCCAAGAGCCGATCATGTGATGATTGTTGTATGGACTCGATGTATCATATTCCTATATATATTTATAAAGGAATTTCTTTATGGTTATTATACTTACTTGTATTGATGCCAAATAACTGAGTATAATAGCGTCCTTGAGTAGAAGGTTCTTATCTATATCAATCGATTGGTTGAATTGATAATGAGATGATATAGAGAACACTACTCTTAATCATTCCTAGTCAAGTATTAACATTGAGGGAAATGTTAATGCGATGAGACTAGCATGTAGGTCAACTCGATGACTTGATCTCACAAGTCATGGATATTAGATATCAAGTTAACACATGAGTATGCATTGGAGAATGTATACTGAATGACCCGCCATGAGAAAGTATCATGGATCGTTATATGAGTGCCATATACTTTCTCATGTGACTATTAGTATGACTATCAGTCCTTGGACCTGAAGTCACCATGATTCCCTATATAAGGAGTTGCATACTTTGGCTTCGTCAAACGTCACCCGTAAATGGGTGGACTATAAAGGTGACTACTGGGTATGTAACAAATTATGTGGAGGGATGTGAGTGATGTAGATGGGATTTATCCCTCCTATATGACGAGAGTGATATCATGATTCTTGATAGAGTGAGACCACTAAGGCTACGTTTGGTTGGGTGTAATGTAATCTAGCTTGTAATGTAATCAAATTTGTAATGTAATGTAATGTAATTTTGATTACATTACTACGTTTGGTAATGTAATGTATGTAATCTTTGATTACAAAGGTGATTACATTCTTTTGTTTGGTGTCTATTATTTTTTATAAGGATTGTAATTCATATTATTAAAATATGACAAAAATATCCTGTGACCTCTATCGGCGGTCGCCACACCTCTGCCAGAGTTTGCGGTAACCATCGGCAACCAACGGCCGGCGATCGGCGGCCGCGGTCGGTCGGCGGCCGGCCGACGACGGCGGCGGCCGGCGGCCGGCGACCGGCGGCGGCGGCGGCCGGCGACCGGCGGCGGCGACGGCCGACGACCGGCGGCGGCCGACGACCGGCGGCGGCCGACGACCGGCGGCGGCCGACGACGAAGGTCGGCTACCGGTGGCAGGCGGCGGTCGACAACAGACTAGGGGTATATTCGGCATTTAAACTTTGGTGAAACAATGACATCGTAATGTAATCGGATTACATAGCATTTGCTTTGTAATCCAGATTACAAATCTTCACTACCTTTTGTAATCCAGATTACATTACATTACAACTTTTAAATCAAACCAAACAAAATAATCGACTTTGTAATGTAATCCAGATTACATTAAAAGGTAGATTACAGGCTACCAAACGCAGCCTAAGTGCATAGTCATGCCCAAATAAGCTAATATGAGATATTGAGCTCATTTGATTAGAGTGAGTATACTTGAAGTTCAAGACATAGATTGATCAGAGGATGACACGGTCTATGCCTCAATTGATCAATTTAGATGTCAAGGATAGAAGGATGTTGTCACATATTGTAAGAGTCACAATTAGTAGTCACAATGGTGATGTTGGATCTCAACATTCTTGTAACTTGGGTAGTAATGATGTGTTGCTAGATACCGCTCATTGCTTATGTTTCTAAATGGGTTTAGGAGCATTGCCAATGCTACAAGAACCTATAGGGTCACACACAAAGGGCAGTTAGATGGAGATTAGGTTCATATGATGGACCAAGAGGATTAGGTTCATATGATAAACCAAATTGGATTAAGAGTAATCAAAATTAGACTAATTGAGTTGAACTCAATTTGATTCATGTGTCGAATGAGTCTAATTTAGACTATGATTCATTGAGTCAATTTAAACCAATGAATAGAGATTCATTAAATTAAATTGATTTGAATCAAAGGTTAGATTTGATCAACCATGAGAGATAAGAGGTCAAGTTTGACTTGACTTGAGAGGGAAGATGAAGGGTTAAGTTTGACTTGACTAGATGCCACTTCATTGTGACTTGGCATGGGTCGGCCAATGATGATGTTCCACATCATCAAGGCTACATCATTGTATGCCACCTCATGAGGAAGACCAAGAGCCATGACTCTTGGTATTACATGGAGGTATAAAACACTCCATTAAGTGGCCGACCACATGAGTGTGAAGCAATTGTGTGCTCATTCAAGGCTTCTTCTTCCTCCTCTCTTCTTGTTCTCTCCTTCTCCTCCATTGTCGAGACCTCTCAAGAGTGCTAACACACTCTAAGTGGTTCTCTCAATCTTTTGTCCATGTGGATACATGAAGAGGAGTGTACACTTGACACTCTACGAGATCCAACAACCATTTGAACGAGCGGGATAAGCGAAGGGCATCGCTACAAGGGTAATACTTCTTTTTCATGTAGATCTAAGGTAGATCTAGTGTAGACAAACATGTACATGAATATTTTTATTTATCTTCGCACAGATCCGTGGCTAGCTTCGGGGTTTCCGTAATGCAAAAAGCGGTTTTTGCGGCTTGAAATTGCTAACAGTGGTATCAGAACCATGTGCGAAGCTTGTACATGTTTGTATTTGTTATTACAAACATGTTTCAGATCTGTAAGTTTCTGTAATTTTTCTTCTTTTATGGATTTTGTGAGTATTTTTCTTGTAGAGGCAAAGCAACAAGTGCTTGGACACTTGTAGGCTTCATATACTGAGACAAACCTTCCGAAACGGCAAGGTCTCACCCAAACAAAATTATTTTTTTTTTTTGGGACAGCGACATAAGGCACTATTAGATCAGATTGGGACACTTGCAATATTCATTTCGTGAGAAGGGGCGCTGCCCCTAACCCCGCAAGGGGCATTGTCTCACGATCGCGCCCGAAAATCACTAAACGGGACCGCCGAGGAGTTGTGACTCATAAAATTGATAAAACAGTAGTAAAATTATAGAAATTTATGTTAAATACATAATTTAGAATTATGTATGATATTGTGATGGTCATGGCCCAAAACCCCAATGTGATTAGTTAAAATTGTGTTGTAATTCATAATATGGCCTGCGCGCCATTTTTGTATTATGCGTGTTGTATATGATATGGGACCTGCGCATCGTGCCTCCCTTATTATGTTCCTGTTGTAAATAGATTTTAGACTCGAATGTAACTCGAGTTTCATATTTCTAATGTACAAAATGAAGCGGTGGAAGGTCCACTCAAGAAGGAGTTACGAAGAGGGTGCTGTCAACACATGGAGGTCAAAAGGAGGCGCTTGTAGAAGACGTTTACCCTAGGTTGACTGTCCGATCTTTTCATTGGCTTGAGAAGATCATAGTAGGGGCATGACCTCATCACAAATTTATATATATATATATCATTGCTTGTGTGTATGTGATGCATGCTAATATAGGGTAATTAGTGCCTTAATGCGTATATGATACACATTCATGATTAGATTAGATCTTAATCAAGTTAACTCAAAATGCCTACCAAGTTTTGATACCCATCACTACCTCGATCATTTGTTGTTGTTGAATCTGCCAAAGCAGAGCAACACATATGTGTATGTGATGCATGCTAATATAGGGTAATTAGTGCCTTAATGCGTATATGATACACATTCATGATTAGATTAGATCTTAATCAAGTCAACTCAAAATGCCTACAAAGTTTTGATACCCATCACTACCTCGATCATTTGTTGTTGTTGAATCTGCCAAAGCAGAGCAACACATATTATCTTGGTAGGGTGCGGAGGGATAATTTTGGTCCCGCCTATCAAAGCTTGGGTGAGAACAAACTCAATTAGATTGAGTATAACTAGTTAACTCAATTGGATCGGGTAAAACTATAGACATTTTCCAACGGTTGGGAAGATAGGACAAAGATCACACTTATCTTGATCCTATAAACAAGAGTTGCATAAATATGTAATTGATAATTAGTTATCTACCGATCATACTAAGTCTTGGGCGATTTAGTCAAAGCTAACTCAAGGCATAGTATGATGTGGATCTTGTCCCGCGAGAATTATAGCTAATTGGTATGAATCTAGTAGTGTGGTTTGACCACATCCATGACTTGATTCTACAAAAGCCCTATAATTCAGTGGGAGCATCATTTAGTTAAAGGACTAATTAAATGATAAGTGGAATATGATATTTACTTTCTGCTTTATTTATGTTGTAGATTGTCATGTCGATGAACACGAACATTTTCTCCCTGCGTTTTGTTCTTGAGAGGTGGCGGGGGTGACCATGGAGCATGCATGCACTTTTGCATATGATGCGCGGTGCATCTGGGGAGATACTTTTGCATACATGCCTAGTAGATATTAGTGCATGTGATTGTGTGCTGTTGCATTTGTTTGCGCTATGTATGTTGCATTTGGGTGTCATACTGCATACATGTCATCTATTTTACATGTATATGCAGTCGTATCTATATTTGCACAGGTGTCTCTAGTTGATCTGTTGCTAGTCTGGTGAGTTCCCTGATTCTGGTATCATGGTATTGATTCTAGTCGAGCATGTATATCTACCGCGTCAGGTATGTTTATGTATAGTCATTGTATCAGATATGTCTAGATGTGGTATGTTTTTGATAGCATGATTCTATTCTTATTATGGAGACTGTATCCCTTGATTCTTATGTTGTCGTACTTACCATGCTTTATTCTATTCTTACCCGCTGAGTTCTTTGTACTCACCACCCCTTCTATACTGTTATGTTTTCAGGTAGTAGGTAGTTGATTGGAGTTACTTGGAGTATGCTGCTAGCCGGTCCCACTTCCCGCGTTACATCCGAGGATTCTTACCAGTTTTTAGTCTTTTACTATTCGCATTCTACGTTTCATGGATTTGGTGTTGTCATTTTATACTATGACTTGATATGTGTATTGTGGACTTATACCTGTGGTGTGTTTTTTGTGGACTTTCGATTATGTGGGTTTCATATTCATTGTCCGCTGAGCTTTTTGATATAGCCGTGTGGGCTACATATTCAACTGCGTGGTTGTGGTTATTTTCGGCATATATATTCCAGCCGCATGTGGCTGACGTATTTTTGCATGTATGAAAGTTTCAGATTGTCACTGGTACAGGGGAGGTGCTGCCGAAATTTTTTTTCGGGAGGTACTTCCCCGGGGCGTGACAATTTAGTGGTATCAGAGCGAAGGTTTTACGAGACCTATTTTGCATGTTTTGGATTTTGAGGTTTTACGAGACCTATTTTGCATGTGTTGGATTTTGGGAGTTACGAGACGTAAAAGTGTTTTGGGTTTTAAGGCTTGTGAAGTCTATTTTACGTGTTTCGGATTTTGAGGTTACGAGGTCTATTTCTCGGGTCTTGGATTTTCCGAGGATTGCGAGATTTACGAGTTTCCCGAGGATTACGATGTTTACGATGGTTTGCACTCGAGACTCGTATTTTTCCGATGTGACTGTTCGGACATTGGGACCAGGCAGCGACAGGATACCTCCAAGTTATAGGAAGTAAGTTAAATTACCGTTGTATTAAATTGTTGTAGACTTACCTTGTTGCTCATATCAGGGATGAAGCGCGGAGATACGACCCCTCGTCCGCATCGTGGTCCGGGTCGACCCCGGAAACCACATATTGAGTCTGTAGAGGCTGAGCCAGTGGAGTACGAGGAGGATTCTGTTAGGGATCCTACAGAGGTTGAGATTGACAGCCGGGCACAGACTCCTCAGATTCCCACGAGAGATCCGGGTTTTCAGCCCCAGTTGGTTCCTCCCACCTTACCACCGGTAGCCCCTATTCCTACTGCTACTTCTTGAGCGAAGGACAGAGCTCGGATTCCGTTACTGGCCCGATCGGTGAAAGATCGTTTTACCCTATTCTATGGTGTTCCCGACCCCAGTGTTGCTCGTTCCTGGTTGGGAAATGTGGAGGATACCTTCGGATATTTATCGTGTACAGAGGAAGAAAAAGCCGAACTAGCTGCATATCACCTCCGAGATCAGGCTGTTACTTGGTGGAAGATGCAGAAGTCCCTCTTTAGGGATCAGAGTATTACCTGGGCTTTATTCAGAGATGCCTTCGAGAGACAGTATTTTCCAGCTCCGTACCGTATAGCCCGTCGACAGGAATTCTTAAGTCTTAAGCAAGGGGATAGATCGGTGATGGAGTATGAGGCAGAGTTTAACCGATTAGCTGAGTACTGCCCGCAGCTTGTTGCTCAGGATAGCAATCGGTTAGACCAGTTTACCCAGGGCATTGCGGCGTATATTCGTATCAGGATGTTGGGTTTTACTCCCAGCACTTACCGAGAGGCATTGGACAGAGCATTGATGATTGAGATGACGCAGCAGCAAGTTTCTCAGGAGCGGGGAAAGGATAAACAGAAGGCTCAGGATACAGCTCCAAATCAAAGACAACAGAATAAGGGTCAGAAAAAGCGAAAGAAATGGCAGGGATCCCAGACTGCTTCAGGGGAGCCCTATCGATCAGCGAAGACAGGACGATCATCAGCTGGTTCATCTAAATCCTCTCAGAAGGATTCTTCCAGTGAGTATAGGTGTTACAGGTGTGGCACGGAGGGGCATATTAAACCTAATTGTCCAATGGGCCAGAACGTATGCTACTATTGTAAGCTTCCGGGTCATGTGAGTCGAGACTGCACACTGAAGGCACAGATGGAGGCAGCTAAGAGTACTCCACAGGGGAGCAGTACTACTCAGACGCGACGGTCGAAGAGCGCACAGAGGACACAGAGTGCTCCGTATCAGCAGCGTATGCCACCTCCTCAGGCACAGGTATATCACATCCAGGGCCACGAGCACTCAGCGGTACCAGTTGCTATACAGTATGCCTCTACGGTTTCTTCACATCAGACATATCCGGCACCGCAGACCCTGATGACGCCGCCTAGCTCTTTTCCAGTGGTACAGCCTCAGCAGTATGCTCCTACTCATCAGCCTCAGCAGTATACTACCCCTCATCAGCCTCAGCAGTATACTACCACTCATCAGCCTCAGCAGTTCACCACTACTCCACCGGCACCGTTTCAGACTGCTACTGGAGTATCGCCATCATGCCCTGATGTGGGACGAGTGTATGCTATTACTCGCGAGGAGGCACAGCGGGCCGAGGGATCGGTCTTTCGGGGTATGGTTACTGTTTATTCATTTCCGGCTGAATTATTGATTGATACTGGTAGTTCCCACTCTTTTATTTCCCGGGTATTTTTGAGTAAGATTTGTAGACTACCTGTTCGTCGGACGCACTCGTTGGCAGTATCGTTACCTTCGGGAGAGATACTAGATATCAGTCATGAGGTTAAAGAATGCCCGTTGGATTTCGAGAGTCAGACCCTTATGGTGGACTTGCAGGTTCTGGATATGCTAGAATTTGACATCATTTTGGGTATGGACTGGTTAGCCAGACATTATGCTACCGTCGACTGCAGCTCTAGAGTGGTCACATTTAGACCTCCGGGTCTACCGTCCTGGGTATTCATGGGTACCAAGGAGGAGGGGATTTCTGTCATCTCCGCAATGCAAGCTCGGAGATTATTGTCTCAAGGATGTCGAGGGTATTTGTTATCTATGATTAAGATTGATCGGGATACTACCACACAGCTTTCTGACATTCCTATAGTTCAAGAGTACCCTGACGTATTTCCAGAAGAATTACCCGGCTTGCCCCCGAAAAGGCAAGTGGAGTTCATGATTGAGTTGATCCCGGGGACAGCACCGGTGTCCAAGGCTCCGTATCGCATGGCGCCTAATGAGTTGGAGGAGCTAAAAGTACAGTTACAGGAGTTACTGGATAGAGGGTTTATCCGTCCTAGTGTGTCTCCATGGGGAGCTCCGGTACTCTTTGTGAAGAAAAAGGACGGATCAATGAGATTATGCATCGACAACCGACAACTGAATGCAGTGACTGTTAAGAATAAATACCCACAACCGCGTATAGAGGATCTGTTCGATCAGCTCAAGAATACGTGTGTGTATTCAAAGATTGATCTGCGCTCTGGCTATCATCAGCTCAGTGTGAGAGATTCAGATATACAGAAGACAGCCTTTCGTACTCGATATGGACACTATGAGTTCTTGGTAATGCCATTTGGGCTTACCAATGCTCCAGTAGTCTTCATGGATCTGATGAATAGGGTATTTCTGGAGTTCTTGGATCAGTTCGTGATTGTATTCATCGATGATATTTTGATATATTCTCGATCCGAAGAAGAGCATGGGCGACATCTTCGTATAGTATTGGAGACGCTCCGGCGAGAACGTCTCTATGCAAAATTCAGCAAATGTGCATTTTGGTTATCTTCTGTGGGTTTTCTAGGACATATTGTTTCTAGCAGTGGTATTGCAGTGGACCCACAAAAGATAGAGGTTGTTACCAGTTGGGAGCAGCCAAAGTCTGTACAGGAGATTCGTAGCTTTCTTGGTCTGGCAGGGTATTACCGCAGATTTGTGGAGGGCTTCTCTAGCATAGCTCTGCCGTTGACTCACTTGACCAGGAAAGGGGTGAAGTTTTGCTGGACAGAGTCTTGCGAGACGAGTTTTCAGGAACTTAAGCGAAGACTCATTTCTGCACCTATACTAGTGCTTCCTTCCGGAGATGATGGTTTCGTGCTTTATACGGATGCATCATTGCAGGGGTTAGGCGCAGTACTTATGCAGCATGGACGGGTAGTTTCTTATGCCTTACGTCAGTTGAAAGAGCATGAGAAGAACTATCCGGTGCATGACCTGGAGTTAGCAGCTATTATATATGCGTTGAAAATATGGAGACATCATCTATATGGGATCACCTTCGAGATATTCACAGATCATAAGAGTCTTAAGTATCTAGCTACTCAGAAAGAATTGAACTTAAGACAGAGGAGATGGATGGAATTCTTGAAGGACTATGACTGTACGATCAACTACCACCCAGGGAAAGCCAACGTGGTAGCTGATGCGTTGAGTAGAAAATCCCGAGGAGTTCTAGCTTGTCACCGTGTGATGGTTACTGAATTGGTTCAGAAATTTTCTGAGTAGGGATTAGTAGAGCAGGGTCAGACTGAGCGGGGTATTCTGTTATCTATGGTTGCCCAGTCACCCATGGTAGAGAGGATTAAAGAAGCTCAGGCTACAGATCAGCATCTAAAGTTGTTGTGTAGCAAAATCATCCCAGGACAGCAGACGGGGTTCTCTTGCGATGACAGTGGGATTCTATACTTCCAGGGGAGGTTGTGTAATACCCCGGTTCTGAGATTCTGATTAAGTATGGCTTAAAGGGTTAGATGGTACTATCCATATCACCAAGGTGCACCTTCCTTTTCGGAAGCCCAAACTCAAAGAACTCCAAAGTTAAGCGTGCTTGGCTTGGAGAAATCTGAGGATGGGTGACCTCCTGGGAAGTTTTCCAGGGTGCGTGCGAGTGAGGACAAAGCACGCTGAAAGGACCTCCGGTGGTCTGTGGAGCTAGTCATCAACCCGATGGGCAATTCAGGTAGCGTTCCCGGTTCGGTTCGGGTGGGGCCCGCCCGAGCCGGGGCGTTACAGGTTGTGTGTTCCTGAAGCACCTCCTGTGAAAGAAGACCTACTTAAGGAGGCACATCGGTCCAGATTTGCGATTCATCCTGGTGGTACCCGCATGTACAGGGATCTGAGACGTTCTTATTGGTGGACTGGCATGAAGAAGGACATTGCAGATTTCGTTGCTCGATGCCTTGTATGCCAGCAGGTGAAGGCTGAGCATCAGAGACCCACTGGTTTGCTACAGAAGATTCAGATACCTGAATGGAAATGGGAGCACATCACGATGGATTTTGTTGTGGGGTTGCCCCGAACTGTAACACCCCACCCTCCTCACTACTAGTCTGCGAGGGCGGAGCGTTATTGGACTACTAACTTTACTTAACTATCCTTGTTCACATGTTGATAGTAAGTCCTAAAACTCTCGGAGAACTCAAAACTTACAATTAACTAGCAGCGGAAGACTAAATGACTCATCTAATACATTCTTAATAAATGACAATCTTAATAAATTCTTAAACTAAGTCCCAAGGCTTCCATAGTCCTGGCATCACACACCATCCGCGCCACCTTGTCGCCTTCCTTGCTAAATCTTTTCTTTTCCTTTATCTGCAGTAAGAGGAAGTGTAGTCTATAAGCAAAATTTGCTTAGTAAACGCTATCTAACTCACAAAATCACGAATGTGCATGTATACGAAAAGAACTAGAAACTATATGCTCTAAAAGAAATAAAGCATAAACATAACTGCTCATGTCAAACTAATAGCAAAGAAAAGCTAAGGAATCTACTCATGTAATTCTAATAGTTAATCATGCTGCTAATTTAATAGGTAAACATGAAAACTACTCATCTACTAGATAAACATGGTAGAATAAGGAACTAAACTTACTGATTTTTAGAACCATATGAAACTTATTTCATTTGTTCTAACTTAATCTTTAATACTTTATGTTTATGTAAAACTCGTTTTACTTGTTCAAAAACTTATACTTATAATACTTCAAAATAATAATCAACTTCTCTTGGGCCCGGCAACTGTGCTTTTACTTTTGTAACGACCCGACCCATTCGGCGGCCCATTTGGCGGCCCATTTGGCGACCCTATGGTCGTCGACCGTCGACCGTCGGCCGAGCCATTACTACTAGGTTATCTAAACCTAGGGACGACTATGGGAGCCCAACCCAAGGACAACTGAGAGTCCAGCACAGTGCCACTGATAAAAGTAAAATACTTGTTATCTTTTAATACTTCTATATAATGCCTCGGCATTTTCTTTAGCACCTTGTGTGCCAAAATCCCTAAAGTCTTGACTTTGGGATCTACTTAAGGCCTTGGCCTTCTTCTTTCTTTTCTTTATCTTTCTTATATTTTTCTTAAACTCTTAAAAGAATATAGGCATGCTACAACAGGATTAAATCAAAGGAAAGAAAATCTGACTTCTATAAACATGCTATATCAGAGACAAATCAAAAGAAAGCATATCTAACTTCTTCAAACATGCTACAACAGGTTTAATACAAAGGAAAACAATTCTGAAATCCTGAAATAAACAACATATATATAACTACTCAGGAATATGCTCAAAAGGGTTGTTCTAACTCATTACGACAAGGAAAAATCAAACTGAGGTGCTATACAAAAACTAAATCTGTAGAACGTTAAAATTGCATACTTTAAGAACTAGAACTAAACTATCTGTTTATAACACATGCACCTAAACTAAGGCATAAAACTCATGACATGCCAATCCTAATTTGCATACATAAAAACATAATGTACAGTAAATCTGAATGCATTTATACTAGCATAAACATGCACGAAACTAGATCTGAAACTTTATGCATCAAACTAAATTTGAAACTGAATGCCACGGCAGAAAGTCATAAAGAACCGAATGCTCAACGTGCTCAACCCCCTACATGCTCCTTCTTTGAAACTCACGGCAACTAAACACAAGGACAGTGCAACAATTTGATCGAACACAAATGCCCAAATCTAAACATGTCTGAATCTGATGTACTTGATCATAGAGGCAAAGGAATCCAAACTACATGCTCAAACTTATACAAATCATCCCCTTTCTCTCCTTGGAACACACGGCAGCAAGCACAAAACCTAACTCCCTTAAAAATCAAAACGAGAAGCCAACACGAATCCGAAGCTACTCTACTGCAGGTGAGGAAGCACTTACCTTGATTCTTGGACTCACAACCGAACAAAAAGGGCATCTAGGACCTTGGCCGGCCGCCGGAGATGATACCCTAACTCCCTTTCATTTTCTGCCCGAGCTCCGCCATCGTACGCAGAAGAGAAGGAGAGAATGGTTTAAGTCACGGGAAAACAGAGCATCAACTTATCCCCTTTTATAATCCAATATTCTGTTAATTATCTTAAATAAATTTGCTACTTTTTCTAAACAAACAAATCCAACATCAACTTATCCCTTTTATAATCCAATATTATGTTAATTATCTTAAATAAATTTGCTACTTTTTCTAAACAAACAAATCCAACATCAACTTATCCCTTTTATAATATTCTGTTAACTATCTTAAATAAATTCGCTACCTTTTCTAAACAAACAAATCCAAGATCAACTTATCACTTTTATAATCCAATATTCTGTTAACTATCTTAAATAAATTCACAACCTTTTCTAAACAGAAAAATCCGTTTGCACACCTGGTCAGCCGGGTTTTGACCGAGTCAAAGGTCATGGGTTCAATTCTCGGCTTGGACATTTTTTTTGTCGAAACTTCCTTCGTTTTGTAAAAATACCAAACGACCTCAAAAAATTACATAAAAATACTCTAAAAATTTCTAAAAATCCCTAGAATATTTCTATAGCATTTTTAAATATTTTTAAATTACTTTTAGGACTCTAATTGAGGAAATTTGGGGCGTTACACGAACCCGACGAGCACATGATACGATTTGGGTAATCGTTGATCGTTTAACTAAATCTTCTCATTTCCTACTGATACGTAGGACAAAGTCATTGGATCGACTAGCGGAGTTGTATTGTAGAGAGATTATCAGACTTCACGATGTACCTCTCAGTATTATTTCAGATAGAGATCCGCGATTTACTTCGTGATTCTGGCAGAGTTTACAGCAGGCTATGGGTACAGAGTTACGATTCAGTACCGCTTTCCACCCCCAGACAGACGGTCAGTCAGAGCATACTATACAGACATTAGAGGATTTATTGAGATCATGTGTCATAGACTTCGGAGGTAGTTGGGAGGATCATTTACATTTAGCGGAATTTGCCTACAACAACAGTTATCATTCAGCGATACAGATGGCACCTTATGAGGCGTTGTATGGCAGAGCCTGTAGATGCCCCACCCTATGGGTAGAAGTTGGGGAATCCTAGATTTTGGGGCCACAGAGCCTTCAGCGTGATGTAGAGATGGTTCGTACTATCAGGCGCAGACTGTCAGAGGCTCAGGATCGGCAGAAAAGTTATACGGATCGTAGACGGAGACCGTTGGAGTTTGCTGTTGGTGATCATGTATTCTTACGGGTATCCCCTACGAAAGGAGTAAAAAGGTTTGGATTGAAGGGTAAATTAGCACCTCGCTATATTGGACCCTTCCAGATTCTCGAGAGGATAGGTGCGGTAGCATATCGGCTGGCGCTACCACCTTCACTTTCCGGGGTGCATGATGTTTTCCATGTATCTATGTTGAGGAGATATGTACCGCACCCTTCGCACATTCTCACAGGTGTATCGGTTGTACTTCAGCCAGATATATCTTATGAGGAGGTTCCAGTTCAGATTTTGGACCGCAAAGAGCGTCGGTTGCGGAACAAGACAATTCAGCTAGTCAAGGTCGGATGGCGGCACCATTCAGATGAGGAAGCCACTTGGGAGTTGGAAGATAAGATGCGAGCTAGTTACCCACACCTGTTTACTGAAGGTAAGTAAAGTTTATTTCAGTAACTAGAATAAGTTTATCTGTTACTTCTTGCTTTCAGTGGGTAGAGATAAATTTGGGGACCAAATTTTTGTTAGTGGGGGAGAATGTAAGATATGTAAATTTATTTTAGGGTTACAATGAAATAACCTTATGAAAATTTTAGGAAATTATGAAAATTTTTCTAGAATTTTCCGGAGGTCGTATGGCTAGTTTCGCGGGGATAGAAATGGAGGTTTGGTTAGGAATACGCGTGTGAGGGATTAATTGAGGGGTTATTTAGGGTTTGATTTCCTTAACCCTAAGTGAGTGCTATTAATAGGTTTCATTTCCGCACCCGAACCCTAAGCCCGGCCCGATTCTTTCTTTCCTCTTTCTCTCTCTCGCGCGAGCTCCCCGACGCCGACGCTTGCCTCAGCGATCGCCGGTTCTCCCCTTTCCTCTCTCGGTGGCGCCGGCGAGGAGCAAACCTTGGAGTGTAGGAAGGAAAGGTTAGCTATTATCCCAACCCTTCTTCCCGACCTCTCTCTCTTCTCTGGACTCGGCAAACAACAGCGACGAGGCTCCGATCCATTGATTTTGGCTGCTGTCGGAAGGAATCGAGGGCATTGGCGTCGGATCTGGCCAGCGTCGACTGGTTGTGTGAGGTAACGCCCATTGCTTCCTTCTGGTTTCCCCTGCTCGTCGGCAAGCACAGATCGTGCCCTAGCCGGGATTCTTGGAGGTATGCGTTTTGGGTTTTGTGGTGAATTCGAATCTGATCTCCCTTCTGATTTTGATTCGGTAGGTTTTGGTTGAGAATTAGGGTTCTGATCTCTTCTCTGTGGGTTAGCAAGAACAAGACCGAGCCCTAATCGGGATATTGGAGGTAAGGGGTTGGTTTCTGTCTTGAATTTGGGTTCTGATCCTCCTTCTGGTATTGATTCGAGTGGGGTTTGATTCTGAGAACAGAGGTGCTGAGGTGATTTCAGCCATCACAGATTATTGGGTTGGTTCCTCCACCGGAGTTGTGATCATCTCCGACGATTGAAGCGGTAGAGGTAAGGGCATCGATTGGTTATTGTTGTTTACAGAATTGTTGGTGAATTCTCACTGTTCTGTTCTTGATCCGACCAGTGGAGATTTTATGTGTAGTTTACTTGTCATAGGAAATTGATACACTGTTAATTCCTGCTCTATTCTCTTGATTTAACCTGAGTTGCAGTGAGTCCAGTGTATTTCCTTGACCTAGATCAATGATGGGATCAAGAGGAGTGGTGAAATGTGTTGTTCGGGTGTGGAATGCTTTGAGTGTTATGTACTGTAATTTCTGTGAAGGCTGTGGGTTGTTGGTCGGAATTGGTTAACAGTGGTAAGTGTTACTATGTTGGGAAATTAAAGGTGGGAAATCTAGATTAACCTAAATCTGAGGTCAAGATCATGAGGTGGAGGTTAGTTTCTTATTGGAGAATAATGGAAAGGAGTAATAATCATGATTAGCTATTTCTCTAGAATCGGTTATTTATTTATAGGTGTTTTATGTATGTGTAGTACAGGTATATGTATATTACATGAATTGTATATGTGACACAGGACCTTGATCTATACGAGCAGCGTGACGTGGGGTGGTTCTGTTGATACGAGATATCTGGAGGCGGGTATTTCTTCCTTTTCTCCTATTTAGTTCTTTGAACTATAAAGCATGGTTGTTTTTGTATGCTTAGGTTGCATTACCTTAAATCTGTATATTTTGTTTTATTCCTGCTTGACTTCTTCTATTTGAGCTTTGATATGATCATCTTTACTTCGATACAGTCTCACCCTTGATATCAGAACTCTGTGCATGTGTATTGATAGAGTTGGTATCATAGAGTCGTCTGACTAGTACGATTAGCGTGTTTACCATGCATATTGATGTCGAGTGTATATGTGACGGGTATGTGGTATGGGGGTTGTATACCTGGTTGACCACGTTGTGTGTTGGAGTATGTATATACGTTTGTGGTGGTTATTGGGGGTGTTGGGATACACTATGGATGATGGAATTTATATTGTGACTATTCGCATCATGTCATTATTCATTGCATACTGACGACCGAAGTCTTCCTTGTGGTGAGAGGGTCGTCAGTTGTTTATAGCTGCCATTCAACCACTTTTGAAGAGTGGTAGATAGGAGTGGAGCTAGTCCTGTCGCGCTTGCTCAGCCGTTCAGTGGTTATACTCTGTCAGCCTCGACCACTCTGGAGTAGTGGATCTTGAGGGTACAGTAGTCAGAGGGCTTGAGTTGTGAGTGGTCAGGGACCCTTAGCTGTGTAGTTATATAACTACTTAGCTGACCGTCCGCTTCGGCCGCCTATAGCGGTGCTTGTACTGGAGGCTAGTACGGTTTGTCACAGACCCAAGCCTCTCGGCCATACAGGGGTCGTGGTGTCTAGAGAGGTGGCGGGGGTGACCATGGAGCATGCATGCACTTTTGCATATGATGCGCGGTGCATCTGGGGAGATACTTTTGCATACATGCCTAGTAGATATTAGTGCATGTGATTGTGTGCTGTTGCATTTGTTTGCGCTATGTATGTTGCATTTGGGTGTCATACTGCATACATGTCATCTATTTTACATGTATATGCAGTCGTATCTATATTTGCACAGGTGTCTCTAGTTGATCTGTTGCTAGTCTGGTGAGTTCCCTGATTCTGGTATCATGGTATTGGTTCTAGTCGAGCATGTATATCTACCGCGTCAGGTATGTTTATGTATAGTCATTGTATCAGATATGTCTAGATGTGGTATGTTTTCGATAGCATGATTCTATTCTTATTATGGAGACTGTATCCCTTGATTCTTATGTTGTCGTACTTACCATGCTTTATTCTATTCTTACCCACTGAGTTCTTTGTACTCACCACCCCTTCTATACTGTTATGTTTTCAGGTAGTAGGTAGTTGATTGGAGTTACTTGGAGTATGCTGCCAGCCGGTCCCACTTCCCGCGTTACATCAGAGGATTCTTACCGGTTTTTAGTCTTTTACTATTCGCATTCTACGTTTCATGGATTTGGTATTGTCATTTTATACTATGACTTGATACGTGTATTGTGGACTTATACCTGTGGTGTGTTTTTTGTGGACTTTCGATTATGTGGGATTCATATTCGTTTTCCGCTGAGCTTTTTGATATAGCCGTGTGGGCTACATATTCAACTGCGTGGTTGTGGTTATTTTCGGCATATATATTCCAGCCGCATGTGGCTGACGTATTTTTGCATGTATGAAAGTTTCAGATTGTCACTGGTACAGGGGAGGTGCTGCCGAAATTTTTTTTCGGGAGGTACTTCCTCGGGGCGTGACATTTTCTCCCTGCGTTTTGTTCTTGACAAGGACAAGCTCAATGGAGCTAATTTCCTGGACTGGTACAGGAATCTGAGAATCGTTCTCACACAAGAAAGAAAACTGTACGTCCTGGAGCAGCCCATTCCGGAGGCACCTCCTGCCACTGCCACGCGAGCTGACTAAGATGCTTATAAGAAGCATCAAGATGATGCATTAGATGTGTCATGCCTCATGCTCGCAACCATGAACTCTGAGCTTCAGAAGCAACATGAGTTGATGGCTGCTTATGATATGGTTAAACACCTTCGTCAACTATATCAAGGACAAGCAAGGCACAAGAGATTCGAGATCTAAGGCACTGTTTCAGTGCAAGATGTAAGATGGGACTCCCGTAGGTCCATATGTACTCAAGATGATTGGGTACATAGAGAACCTACAGAGGTTGAGATTCCCACTTGGCCAAGAACTGGCCACTGACTTGATCTTGCAATCCTTGCCAGAAAGTTACAGTTAATTTGTCATAAATTACAACATGAACGAAATTGATAAGCCACTGCCTGAGCTGCTAAGCATGTTACGAACTGCTAAGCTCAACCTTAAGAAGGTAAAACCCAACTCCATTTGGATAGTGCAAAAGCATAAAGGCAAAGGCAAGCCTAAAAGTAAGGGAAAGTCCCAAGCTAAGGGCAAAGGCAAGGTAATGAAAACTAAAGGAGGGGTTACCAAGGATGCTACCTGCTTCCACTCCGGTCAGACCGGGCACTGGAAGAGGAACTGCAAAGGATAATTGGAAGATCTTAAGAAGAAGAGAAATGAGATTTCTACTTCAGGTATATATGTTATAGAAGTCAATCTTTCTATTTCTTTATCATGGGTATTAGATACTGGATGCGCTTATCACATTTGTACTAATGTGCAGGTGCTGAGAAATAGCAGGGCATTGACGAAGGGCGAGGTGGACCTACGAGTAGGCAATGGAGCACGGGTTGCTGCTGTTGCTGTAGGAACTTACTTTCTATCTCTGCCCTCTGGGCTTGTACTAGAATTAGATGAATGGTGTTATGTGTTGGCTCTCACAAAGAACATCATTTTAGTTTCTTGTTTAGATAAGAAAGGCTTTTCATTTATAATAAAGAACAAATGTTGTTCTATTTATTTGAAAGATATGTTCTATTGTAGTGCACCTCTGATGAATGAACTCTACATTCTAGACTTAGAGAATCCCATCTATAACATAAGTACCAAAAGGTTCATGTCAAATGAAATGAACTGAACCTATCTCTGGCATTGTTGCTTAGGTCATATAAATGAGAATCGCTTATCCCAGCTCCATAAAGATGGTTTGCTGGACTCATTTGATTTTGAATCATATGAGACATGCGAGTCATGCCTACTGGGCAAGATGACCAAGACTCCCTTTAGTGGACACAGTGAAAGAGCAACTGACTTGTTAGGACTTATACATAGTGATGTATGTAGCCTTTTCAATGTCACTGCCAGAGGTGGTTATAGGTACTTCATTACATTTACTGATGACTTCAGTAGATATGGTTATGTGTATCTGATGACACATAAGTCACAATCCTTTGAAAAGTTCAAAGAATTCAAGAATGAAATACAAAACTAGCTAGGCAAGAGTATTAAGATACTTTGATCAGATCGAGGTGGTGAATACCTTAGCCATGAGTTTCGTGACTATCTAGCTGAGTGTGGGATTCTATCCCAACTCACCCCTCCTGGAACACCACAGTGGAATGGTGTATCCGAAAGGAGGAATCGTACCCTATTAGAAATGGTACGATCTATGATGAGTCACACAGATCTTCCTATATCTTTTTGGGGATATGCTCTAGACACAGCAGCCTTCACACTTAACCGTGTTTCATCCAAAGCTGTGATAAAGACACCATATAGGATATGGACTGGGAGAGATGCCCAGATATCTTTTATGAGGATTTGGAGTTGTGAGGCTTACATTCGACATCAAGTCTCGGACAAACTGGGACCCAAATCCGATAAGTGCTATTTCATAGGATATCCCAAGGAAATGAAGGGATATTACTTCTACATTCCCAGTCACCACAAAGTGTTTGTGGCTAAGACTGGGATATTTCTAGAAAAGGACTTTGTTTCTAGAAAAACTAGTGGGAGTATGTTCGATCTTGAAGAAGTTCAAGATATGGACCATAGCACTGAAGCCTTGATGGAAGTTGAACTGGAACCACAAAATGTTGTGGATGATGAGATTGTTGCACAAGGAGATGACGAACAACAACCAGTTCAAGTAGACCTACCTCTTCGCAGGTCTGACAGGATACGTCGTCCGCTTGAGAGATACTCTTTTCTCTTGTCTGACCATGACGACGTTATGCTAGTTGAGAATGAGCCTACCTCCTATCAGGAAGCTGTGATGAGACCAGATTTTGAGAAATGGCTAGAGGCCATGAGATCCGAGATGGAATCCATGTACACCAACTAAGTATGGACTTTGGTTGATCCACCTGAAGGCGTCAAACCCATTGGGTGTAAGGGGTCTTTAAGAGAAAGACTGACATGGATGGACTTATTACCTATAAGGGTCGTTTGGTAACTAATGGTTTTAAGCAAATTCATGGTATTGACTATGATGAAACTTTTTCTCCAGTAGCGATGTTTAAGTCCATTCGGATCATGCTTGCTATTGCAGCATACCATGATTATGAGATCTGGCAGATGGATGTCAAAACCACTTTTCTGAATGGAAACTTGCTCGAGGATGTGTACATGACACAACCTGAGGGTTTTGTAGATCCATTGCATACTGACAGAGTATACAAGCTGCATAAGTCAATTTATGGACTAAAACAAGCTTCTCGGAGCTGGAATCTTCGATTCGATGATGCGGTCAAATAGTTTGGTTTCATCAAGAATGAAGATGAACCCTATGTCTACAAGAAGGTTATTGGGAACACAGTTGTCTTCCTTGTATTGTATGTGAATACATACTACTCATTGGAAATGACATCCCTTTGCTACAGTCTGTAAAGACTTGGCTGGGGAATTGTTTCTCAATGAAGGACTTAGGTGAAGCAGCCTGTATTCTAGGCATAAAGATCTATAGAGATAGATCTAAGAGATTGCTTGGCCTAAGTCAAAGTACATATATTGACACGGTATTACTACGGTTTGCCATGCAGAATTCCAAGAAAGGATTTCTGCCGATGTCATATGGTGTGAGTCTTTCGAAGACTCAAAGTCCCTCTTCTAGAGAGGAGAGAGACCGCATGGATAAGATCCCTTATGCTTCAGCCATATGATCTATCATGTACGTCATGCTATACTCATCCTGATGTTTCGTATGCTTTGAGCATGACGAGCATATACCAGTCAGATCTAGGTGAACGTCACTGGATAGTGGTCAAGAATATTCTTAGTACTTGAGAATGACTAAAGAATATTTCTTGATATTTGGAGGCGATGGCGAGCTAGCTGTAAAGGTTACAATGATGCTAGCTTCCAAACTAATCAGGATGATTATAGATCGCAGTCTGGGTTCGTGTTTTGCTTGAATGGTGGTGTTGTGAGCTGGAAGAGTTTGAAGCAGGACACAGTTGCTGATTCTACAACAGAGGCCGAGTATATTGCTGCATCAGAAGCAGCAAAGGAGGCAGTTTGGATCCGCAAGTTCATTATTGAGCTTGGGGGGGTTCTAGCATAGCAGATCCTATAGAGCTCTATTGTGATAACAATGGAGCAATTACGCAGGTTAAGGAACCTCGCTCACACAAGCGGACCAAACAGATACTACGACGCTTCCATCTCATTCGAGAGATTATCGATAGAGGAGATGTGAAAATTTGCAGAGTACCCACAGAGGTTAACATCGCTGATCCCTTGACCAAGGCTTTGGCACAGAGAAAGCATGATGGTCACACTAGGTCATTAGGTGTTAGAGCCTACACTGATTGACACTAGTGCTAATGAGAGATTGTTAGTGAGAGCCCTAGACCCGATCATGTGATGATTGTTGTATGGAATCAATGTATCATATTCTTATATATATTTATAAAGACATTTCTTTATGGTTATTATACTTTCTTGTATTAGTGTCAAATAACTGAGTATAATAGCGTCCTTGAGTAGAAGGTTCTTATCTATATCAATCGATTGGTTGAATTGATAATGAGATGATATAGAGAACACTACTCTTAATCATTCCTAGTCAAGTATTAACATTCAGGGACAATGTTAATGCGATGAGACTAGCATGTAGGTCAACTCGATGACTTGATCTCACAAGTCATGGATATTAGATATCAAGTTGACACATGGGTATGCATTGGAGAATGTATACTGAATGACTTGCCATGAGAAAGTATCATGGATCATTATATGAGTGTCATATACTTTATCATGTGACTATTAGTATGACTATCAGTCATTGGACCTGAAGTCACGATGGTTCCCTACATAAGGAGTTGCATACTTTGGCTTCGTCAAACGTCACCAGTAAATGAGTGGACTATAAAGGCGACTACTGGGTATGTAACAAATTATGTCGAGGGATGTGAGTGATGTAGATGGGATCTATCCCTCCTATATGACGGGAGTGATATCATGATTCTTGATAGAGTGACACCACTAAGTGCATGGCCATGCCCAAATAAGCCAATATGAGATATTGAGCTCATTTGATTAGAGTGAGTCTACTTGGAGTTCAAGACATAGATTGATCAGAGGATGACACGGTCTATACCTCAATTGATCAATTTAGATATCAAGGATAGAAGGATGTTGTCACATATTGTAAGAGTCACAATTAGTAGTCACAATGGTGATGTTGGATCTCAACATTCTTGTAACTTGGGTAGTAATGATGTGTTGCTAGATACCGCTCATTGCTTATGTTTCTAAATGGGTTTAGGAGCATTGCCAACGTTACAAGAACCTATAGGGTCACACACAAAGGGCAGTTAGATGGAGATTAGGTTCATATGATGGACCAAGAGGATTAGGTTCATGTGATGAACTAAATTGGATTAAGAGTAATCCAAATTAGACTAATTGAGTTGGACTCAATTTAATTCATGTGTCGAATGAGTCTATTTTAGACTATGATTCATTGAGTCAATTTAAACCAATGAATAGAGATTCATTAAATTAAATTGATTTGAATCAAAGGTTAGATTTGATCAACCATGGGAGATAAGAGGTCAAGTTTGACTTGACTTGAGAGGGAAGATGAAGGGTCAAGTTTGACTTGACCAAATGCCACTTCATTGTGACTTGGCATGGGCCGGCCAATGATGATGTTCCACATCATCAAGGCTACATCATTGTATGCCACCTCATGAGGAAGACCATGAGCCATGACTCTTGGTATTACATGGAGGTATAAAACACTCCATTAAGTGGCGGCCACATGAGTGTGAAGCAATTGTGTGCTCATTCAAGGCTTCTTCTTCCTCCTCTCTTCTTGTTCTCTCCTTCTCCTCCATTGTCGAGACCTCTCAAGAGTGCTAGCAGACTCTAAGTGGTTATCTCCATCTTTTGTCCGTGTGGATACGTGTAGAGGAGTGTACACTTGACACTCTACGAGATCCGGCAACTATTTGGACGAGCGGGATAAGCGAAGGGCATCGCTATAAGGGTAATACTTCTTTTTCATGTAGATCTAAGGTAGATCTAGTGTAGACAAACATGTACATGAATATTTTTATTTATCTTCGCACGGATCCGTGGCTAGCTTCGGGGTTTTCGCTGTTAGAATGTATACTAAAAGCCTAGCTTTTGGTATAAAACATTTATCTAGAAATAAGAATCACATTGGTCAAATGTCTACATTTGTGATAAATGTAGTTGTTCAATTAATTTATATTGTAGATAACATGGTGTGTGGTGTCACACACAGAAGATCATGTTATCAGTACCTTTAAATTATAAACAGGAGCTCACGACTATGATGGAAAGGAACAAACCATTGGAAGGTCGTAGTGTAATTAGGTGTTAGTTTATCTTAACTATATAATTACACTAGTACACTAAGAGTGTATTGAGTAGGACCATTAGAGGTCGTTTCTTTTATACTGACTTTATAAAGAAACAAAGACCTCAGTTATTATGGAAGTGTGTGCTCTTAATCCTAATATAATAACAAGCACATATATTTGATATTTATTTCTTTAATTTATCAATGGGTTAGATTTAGTTCGATGAATCAATAAGTCTGATAAGTTGGGAAATGATATCACTTATAGTGTGTGTTGTTGATTATAGAAGGAAACTGTGTCCTAGTAATCTAGGTTGAGAATATCCCCAAGAGGTGCTCATAAGGATTGTCATGTTAAACCCTGCAGGTGGACTTAGTCCGACATGACGATGAAGTTGAGTGGTACTACTCTTGGAGCTAGATATTAATTAAGTGAGTTGTCAGTAACTTACTTAATTAGTGGACATTTGTTATCTTAAACACAGGGAGACTAACACACTCATGATAAGAAGGAGGATTGGTGCGGTAGTTCAATAATAGTTCTCTAGTGGAATGAATTATTATTGATAAAATTAAGTTGTGTATTCGGGGCGAGCACGGGATGCTTAATTTTATCGGGAGACCAAAACCAATTCCTTCTCTCGGTCCCAATCATAGCCTCTAGTATATAGAGATTTATACCCACTGCATACCCACCTTCTTACCCATCCAATGGGGTCGGCCAAGCTAGCTTGGAACCCAAGTTAGGGCCGGCAAAGACCAAGTGGATGAGCCATGTAGGTGGCCGGCCAAAGCTTGGGTCCCAAGCTTAGGTGGTCGGCCACTAGAATATTAAAAAGGATTTTTATTAAAATTATTTCTTATGTGGATATCATGATTTTAAAAGAGAGTTTAAAAATTAAAAATTTTCTTTTATAGCTTTCTACAAAAGATTAAGAGAAAAAATTAATCTCTTTCCTTATTTGTAGTTTAAAAGGATGGTTTTAATTTTTTGGTAAAAACTTTCCTTATTTGTAAATCATCTACATGTTTAAAAGAGAGTTTAAAATTTGAAATCTTTCCTTATTTGTTGATTAATGGAGGATTTTAAATTTTAAGAAAACTTTCCTTTTTAATCATGTTCATGATTTAAAAGAGAGTTTAAAATTAAATATTCTCTTTTATAAGTTTCTACAAAAGATTAAGAAAAGATTTGATATCTTTCCTTATTTGTAGATTAAAAGAGATTTTAATTTATAGAGATAACTTTCTTTTTATCCACATGTTTAAAAGAAAGATTTTAATTTATTAAATTTCCTTTTTATAAACCAATCATGAAGGGATAAAATTATTGGAGAAATTTTATGAATTTCTGGAAGCAAATAAGGAAGTTTTAATTAGTGTTTAAAATTTTATTTGCTTGGAGATTTTATGGTGTGGCCGGCCATTGAAAAATTGAAAAGAAAAATTATTTTTAATTAAATAAATTTTCCTTTTCAATGGCAAAAGAATTAAGGAAGTTTTTATTAAATTTTCCTTATTTGCCAAGACCAAGGATTATAAAAGAGGGGGTAGAGGAGGCTTCAAGGCTAAGGACTCTATTCTATTTTTCTCCCTCTTTTCCTTGGGTGGCCGGCCCTTCCCTTTCTCTTCTCTCCTCTTGTTGTGGCCGAAATCTATCATCTCTTGGAGCTTGGAGGATGTGGCCGGATCAAGGAAGGAGAAGAAGGAGAGAAAGCATGCATCCCTTGGAGCTTGGTTGGTGGAAAATTCTTCATCCTTTGAAAGTTCTTGTGCTTGGCCGAAACTTGAAGGAAGAAGGAAGAAGGTGCCTAGGTGGTTCTCATCTCGGAAGATCGTTGCCCACACAACGTCTGAGGTTAGAAGAGAAATACGGTAGAAGATCAAGAGGTCTTTCTAAAAGGTATAACTAGTAATTTTTCTTTCCGCATCATACTAGTTATTTTTGGAAATAATACTAAATACAAGAGGCATACGATTCTAGTGTTTCGAATTTGTTTTCGATATAGTGTTCTTTTGTTTTTCTTTTCCTTGTGATTTGATTGTTCTTTTCGGTTGACCTAAAGTTATTTTAGGAAATTAAATATTAGCTTTCCTTAAAAGGTTTTGTCTAGTCGGTGGTGGTTGCTCCTATATCCAAGAAGGCCATGTGCCTCGCCACGTCAGTACTGGGAACTAATTTTGGAAATTAATATTTAATGGAATTAATAACTTAGGTGATTTGGATCAAACGTGTTAAGTTCCGCAGGAGATCCAAGTCAAAACCTAAAAGAACAAATAGATTAAGTTTTGGATCAAACGTGTTAAGTTCCGCAGGTGATCCAAAATTTAATTTAAAAGAACACATGGTAGCTAGGAAAAGGTTCAGACCTTTGTACAAAATTTTGTACAGTGGAACCTTTAGGTTTTCCGAGTAGCAACCAACAATTGGTATCAGAGCTAGGGTTTTGCCTCTGTGTATTTGGTATTAGTTTAATTATGCACATGTCATACATAATTTAGGCAGGATAATAGTAGGATGTGTTAACTTTGTGGATGCAGGATCCAACTATTATGACTTATAGTTATTATGTCTGTGATTGGACCCTTGGACATGTCAAGGGCATTTATTGTGTGTGCATGATTGTATTATAAAATACATCAGGAGCTGTATTTAGTTTTATTAAGATTTTATTTTTGATCTAGTTACATGTACATTCCTTTTATGGAATATAGGATCGATGGATGTAAATTTTATTTTATGTTCGATCTAGTTTACATGTACATTCCTTCGAGGAATATAGGATCGAGAATGTAAAATTCTATTTATGTCACGGATCGAATCTTGCAAGGCGTGGAACCTTTTGAGGACCAGAGGCGCAGCGGAACAAGGAGCAAGATGGATGCGACAACTAGACCCGGTGGCGGTGGCCAAAGATGGCAGCAGCTAGGGTTGGCGACACACGGAGGACAACAATAGATAAAAGCCATAATAGTTGAAAATTAGTTTTTCTGTTTATTGCTTTTTATGCTGTGTTGTGTGTGCTTGTTAGTATGCATGCTAAGTAGGCTAGCATAGTCAAAATTCCTCATTTTAAATAACTAAGTGGGAGAGGGATTTATTTTTAAATAAATTCCACGGTCTCCATTACTGGTTTATAAGTGATGCAACAAGTTTGCGCGTTGGCTCTGAGTGCCTTCCTCCATATCGGATGAGCTTGTTTGAGGATCACTAGATTAAACTTCCATTTTGGATGACTATAGGAAGTTAATTAAGAGCGTGTGATCTTCTCCATCGGAAGGGGCATAATCTTATTAATGGACTTAGTGTCAAGTAATGGTATACACTTAGGCGCGTCTAATAGTATTCTCCCCATCGGAGTCACTGCTATTATTTGTGTGACCAAAGAAAACCAACTATTGATTTGTCAAATAAATAAGTTGACAAGATAATAAAATTAAAAACCCCTCTTACAAATGTTTGATTTTGTATACGTCCACACTATCGTGGCATACAAAATTCACGGTGTTTGAGGTAATTTTATTTGTCATAAAGATTTATTGACGAGATAATTAATGGGTAAACCCCTCCTCTTACAAATGTTTAATTTTGTATACGTCCACACTATCGTGGCATGCAAAATTTACGGTGTTTGAGGTGTTGGTGAATTTAAATAATATTGTTTGAGGAATCAATGTTATTTTAAATTCAAAAGTTTTAACCAAATATTTGATCAAAGAAAGATCAACTATTAATTTTATTCGTCATAAAGTAAAGTTGACAAGATAATAAAATTAATGGATAAAATCTCTTCTTTGATTTTGTATACGTCCACACTATCGTGGCATACAAAATTCATGGGGATTTTAAGGAATTGATCTTGACCAAACATTTTTGTGATTCTTAGGATTTAAAATGTTTGTCAATTCCCTAGTTGTTATACTATAGAAAAGACTTAGTAGTCTCGATTGTAATAATTGGAAATATGACTTGGACATTAAGGTAGTCTGTCCTTTTAGAACTAAAGAACAATATAGGTGTATTTAATTCATTAGTTGAAACATGTTTAGTGGTGTTATCTACCAGAACCTGGAGTGTAGATACAGATGCCATTAATCATGTCCGTAATTCATTGCAGGGTTCCAGGAAACCTGACAACTAAATGAAAATAAAAACACCGTCCACATGGGCACTACTATAAAAATGGCAGCTGTTGCAGTGGGAGATGTTTATCCTTTGATAAAATATGGATTTTAAGTAATTGTCTTTACGTACCAAGTTTAGAAAGAACTAGTTTTCAGTTTCTAAACTATTCAAAGAACTTGATATACTGCCTCTTTTAATAACAAAGTTGTTATTAAGAAAAAGAGGGAAGTTATCTGTTCTGGTACGTTGGTTGACAATTTATAAATCCAATAACTCCCACGATGCAACAAATGGAAATTAGTAACACATCTTCTAACTTTAAGAGAAAGCAACCTTCGGAAATGAACCAATTATATCTTTAGCATCTAGGGCTAGGTTATACTAACTTGAGTAGGATTCATTGGTAGCTGATGAACTTTTAAGTTCATTGGTAGTGGAAATCTTTCCAACCTGCGAGTCTTACTTGGAAGGAAAAATAACCAAGAAGCTTTTAAGTCTAAGGGGTATGGAGCCAAAGATATATTGAATTGGTTCATTCTGATTTGTGTGATCCTATGACTATCCAGTCAAGAGGTAGTATCGAATATTTCGTCTATTTCATAGACAACTATTCAAGATACAAATACATTTACTTAATGTGTCGCAAGACTAAGTACTTTAAGAGTACAAGGCTGATGCAGAGAAACGTCAAAGTAAAAGTATTAAGACACTACGGTGAGATCGTAGTGGCAAGTACCTCTTGGGAGAATTTAGGAGTCACTTATCAAAAGTAGGGATTCAATCCCAACTAACTGCACCTGGTACACCCCTACAGAATGGTGTAGAAAAAGGAAGGTATAGGACTCTTATGGAAATAAGTAGATTGATGATGAGTTATTTAGAATATTACCAAAATCATTTTAAGGATATACTCTGGAAACGGAAGTGAATATAGTACCTTCCAAAGACAGAACTCTCTACTCATATAGAATTGCTGAATAGGTGTAAGCCTATTTCGAAGCATATTCGGATTCGGGTAGTCCAGCACATATGCAGAAGAGAGACAATGATAAGTTGGACAGGAATTCACTTGTTTGTGGGTTATCCTAGAGAAATGAAAGTAGGTTTATAGTCTTAAAAATCAGAACATTGTTAGCATCAATGACCGATTTTTAGAAAAGGACTATGTAATAAACCATGTGCCCATAAGAAAATTTGTTCTTAAGGAAATAATAAAAGACATGTCTAATCTAGTACCAACTGTACAAGATGAGATACCACAAGGAAACTGCAACACGTATCACAAATGATACACAATTGCAGAAAGTGTCTTGTCGTAGTGGGAGGGTTGTTAGGCAACCTAAAAGGATTCATGTTTTGGGAGAGTTTTTGGACTCGATCCCTGGAGGACATGAACCTGATCTCCGGACATATGACGAAGCACTCCAAGATAAAGATGCAACATCTTGGCAAAGAGTAATGAATAACAGAATTAGAATATATGTATTCTAATAAAATCTGGAAGCTTGTAGAAACACCAAATGGTGTAAAAGCCTTTGGGTGTAAAAAGGTCTATAATAGGAAAAGAGGGATAGACAGGAAGGTAGAAACTTTCAAAAGCAAGGTTAGATGAAAAAGGAAATTTTTTCACTGGTAACCATGCTTAAGTCTATCCAGATTCTTTTATCTATTTGGCAAGTGGATGTCAAGACAGCATTCCTTAATGGAAGTCTTGAAGAAAGCATCCATATAAAGCAACCAGAAGGGTTCATTGTAAAGGGCTAAGAGCATCTTGTGTGCAAGCTCAATCAGTCTATGGACTGAGGCAAAGCTTCAAGGTCTTGGAACATCCAGTTTATCAAAGTAATCCAGACCTATGGTTTATTGAGTAAACGGATAAGTCTTGTGTATACAAAAGGTGTGATGGAAACGTGGTGGTATTTCTTGTACTATACGTAGATAACATTTTTGGTAGTTGGAAACAATATCAAAATGTTGTCAGAAGTAAGGGTATGGTTGTCCAAATAATTCGATATAAAGGACTTGGGAGAATGTATATATTTTTGAGATCAAAGTAATAAGGGATTGCAAGAAAAATATATATATATATATTTTACTTATCCCAAGCTTAATACATCGGAAAAATCCTTGCTCGTTTTTAGCATGCAAAGACTCCTAGAAAGGTTTCTTACCTTTTAAGCATGGAGTGTCTTTATCTAAAGAGATGTCTCCGATGACATCAAAGGAGATTGAGGACATGTAGGCAATTCTTTATGCTTCGGCAGTTAGACAACCTAATGTATGCTATGCACGAGATCAGAAATCTGTTTTGCCAAGGGCATAGTTAGCAGATATCAAAGTAACCCTAGACAAGGACATTGGACTGTAGTAAAGCATATATTAAAAGTACCTTAGAGGCACTAGAGATTATATGCTAGCTTACAAGGCAGTTAATTTGGTTCTTGTAGGTTGCACGGATTTTGACTTCCAATCGGATAGGGACAATAATAAGTCGACCTCAGGGTTTTGTGTTTACTTTAGGAGGAAAAGTCATAACTATGGAAGAGTGATAAGCATAGGTGTTTTTCTGGACTCCACCATAGAAACTGAGTATATGGCAAGCCTCTGAAGTAGCCATAAAAGATGAATGACTTAATAACCTCAAGATAGACTTAGATATGATTTCTAGTTTGTCCAAAGATTATTACAATTTATTGTAATAATAATGGTGCAGTAGCAAACTCGAAGAAACCATGAGTCTATAAGGCAAGTAAACATAATAGAGCGCAAGTACTACCCAATACGAGAAATTGTAAAACGAGGAGAAGTAGTTGTCGCCTAGATTGCATCAGATGATAACCTAAGGTCCTTAAGGCAAGAGCTTTTTGAAAGGCATGGGAATCAGATGTATGGCAGCAGATATGACAACTTAGTCTTTTAGAATAAGTGGGAGATTGTTAGAATGTATACTAAAAGCCTAGCTTTTGGTATAAAACATTTATCTAGAAATAAGAATCACATTGGTCAAATGTCTACATTTGTGATAAATGTAGTTGTTCAATTAATTTATATTGTAGATAACATGGTGTGTGGTGTCACACACAGAAGATCATGTTATCAGTACCTTATAAATTATAAACAGGAGCTCACGACCATGATGGAAAGGAACAAACCATTGGAAGGTCGTAGTGTAATTAGGTGTTAGTTTATCTTAACTATATAATTACACTAGTACACTAAGAGTGTATTGAGTAGGACCATTAGATGTCGTTTCTTTTATACTGACTTTATAAAGGAACAAAGACCTCAGTTATTATGGAAGTGTGTGCTCTTAATCCTAATATAATAACAAGCACATATATTTGATATTTATTTCTTTAATTTATCAATGGGTGAGATTTAGTTCGATGAATCAATAAGCCTGATAAGTTGGGAAATGATATCACTTATAGTGTGTGTTGTTGATTATAGAAAGAAACTGTGTCCTAGTAATCTAGGTTGTGAATGTCCCCAAGAGGAGCTCATAAGGATTGTCATGTTAAACCCTGCAGGTGGACTTAGTCCGACATAACGATGAAGTTGAGTGGTACTACTCTTGGAGCTAGATATTAATTAAGTGAGTTGTCAGTAACTTACTTAATTAGTGGACATTTGTTATCTTAAGTACAGGGAGACTAACACACTCATGATAAGAAGGAGCCCAAAAAATGTAATTTGGGATTGGTGCGGTAGTTCAATAATAGTTCTCTAGTGGAATGAATTATTATTGATAAAATTAAGTTGTGTGTTCGGGGCGAGCACGGGATGCTTAATTTTATCGGGAGACCAAAACCAATTCCTCCTCTCGGTCGCTATCGTAGCCTCTAGTATATAGAGATTTATACCCACCACATACCCACCATCTTACCCATCCAATGGGGCCGGCCAAGCTAGCTTGGAACCCAAGCTAGGGCCAGCCAAGACCAAGTGGATGAGCCATGTAGGTGGCCGGCCAAAGCTTGGGTCCCAAGCTTAGGTGGCCGGCCACTAGAATATTAAAAATGATTTTTATTAAAATTATTTCTTATGTGGATATCATGATTTTAAAAGAGAGTTTAAAAATTTAAAATTTCCTTTTATAGCTTTCTACAAAAGATTAAGAGAAGAGATTAATCTCTTTCCTTATTTGTAGTTTAAAAGGAT
This sequence comes from Zingiber officinale, assembly GCF_018446385.1. Taxonomy (NCBI): domain Eukaryota; kingdom Viridiplantae; phylum Streptophyta; class Magnoliopsida; order Zingiberales; family Zingiberaceae; genus Zingiber; species Zingiber officinale. The sequence continues at coordinate 75,936,300 of NC_055992.1, forward strand.
GGTTTTAATTTTTTGGTAAAAACTTTCCTTATTTGTAAATCATCTACATGTTTAAAAGAGAGTTTAAAATTTGAAATCTTTCCTTATTTGTTGATTAAAGGAGGATTTTAAATTTTAAGAAAACTTTCCTTTTTAATCATGTTCATGATTTAAAAGAGAGTTTAAAATTAAATATTCTCTTTTATAAGTTTCTACAAAAGATTAAGAAAAGATTTGATATCTTTCCTTATTTGTAGATTAAAAGAGATTTTAATTTATAGAGATAACTTTCTTTTTATCCACATGTTTAAAAGAAAGATTTTAATTTATTAAATTTCCTTTTTATAAACCAATCATGAAGGGATAAAAATTATTGGAGAAATTTTTATGAATTTCCGGAAGCAAATAAGGAAGTTTTAATTTTTGTTTAAAATTTTATTTGCTTGGAGAATTTATGTGGTGGCCGGCCATTACAAATTGTAAAGAAAAATTATTTTTAATTAAATAAATTTTCCTTTTCAATGGCAAAAGAATTAAGCAAGTTTTTATTAAATTTTCCTTATTTGCCAAGACCAAGGATTATAAAAGAGGGGGTAGAGGAGGCTTCAAGGCTAAGGACTCTATTCTATTTTTCTCCCTCTTTTCCTTGGTGTGGTGGCCGGCCCTTCCTTTCTCTTCTCTCCTCTTGTTGTGGCCGAAATCTATCATCTCTTGGAGCTTGGAGGATGTGGCTGGATCAAGGAAGGAGAAGAAGGAGAGAAAGCATGCATCCCTTGGAGCTTGGTTGGTGGAAAATTCTTCATCCTTTGAAAGTTCTTGTGCTTGGCCGAAACTTGAAGGAAGAAGGAAGAAGGTGCCTAGGTGGTTCTCATCTCAGAAGATCGTTGCCCACACAACGTCTGAGGTTAGAAGAGGAATACGGTAGAAGATCAAGAGGTCTTTCTAAAAGGTATAACTAGTAATTTTTCTTTCCGCATCATACTAGTTATTTTTGGAAATAATACTAAATACAAGAGGCATACGATTCTAGTGTTTCGAATTTGTTTTCGATATAGTGTTCTTTTGTTTTTCTTTTCCTTGTGATTTGATTGTTCTTTTCAGTTGACCTAAAGTTATTTTAGTAAATTAAATATTAGCTTTCCTTAAAAGGTTTTGTCTAGTCGGTGGTGGTTGCTCCCATATCCAAGAAGGTCATGTGCCTCGCCACGTCAGTACTGGGAACTAATTTTGGAAATTAATATTTAATGGAATTAATAACTTAGGTGATTTGGATCAAACGTGTTAAGTTCCGCAGGAGATCCAAGTCAAAACCTAAAAGAACAAATAGATTAAGTTTTGGATCAAACGTGTTAAGTTCCGGAGGCAATCCAAAATTTAATTTAAAAGAACACATGGTAGCTAGGAAAAGGTTCAGACCTTCGTACAAAATTTTGTACAGTGGAACCTCTAGGTTTTCCGAGTAGCAGCCAACATCCGCAATGCAAAAAGTGATTTTTGCGGCTCGAAATTGCTAACATTGAGATGCCTCAGAGCTGCTGGAGGTACCTCAGAGCTACGTGAAGGTGCCCTGGATAGGTTGAAGGCACCCTCGCGTAGATTAACTTTGAGAATAAAGTTTTCACTATATGGAGGCACCCTGGAGTGCATGGACGGTACCTTTGAAGCACATTGGAGGTGCCTCGGAGAGCTTGGAAGGCACCCTCATGAGGATAGAAACCATAGTCTATGGAGGTTATCAAGTTCGAGTTGGATGGGATCAAACTTGCATTGGAGGTGCCTCAAATGTGATTAGAGGCACCTTGGATGAGGTTGGAGGCACCCTCAACACCTTATAAAAGCACTATTCGACGGCCATAAAGCAAAATTTACAAGTTGCAACTTCTGATTTCAATTCAAAGCTCAAACAATTGTTATGCTACTTCGATTTCTGATTAAGACGTAGTAAAGCTGCTCTGATGATTGAAAGTACAAATCTCTGAATCTTTAGTTGTCAGTATAATTTTATTTATAACACTTAAACTATTATCACTTTATACTTGTACTTATTTGGAATTATTAGTGGATTACCCAATGAAAGCGATCGATGATCACATGCCTTAGAGTAAGAGTCACTACAAGCTCCAAACCAAGTAAAAACAACATGTTAGCTTTTGTCTCTACTGTTTTTCTTTTGAATTCTTTCTTTCCGCTGTGTATACTATTAATTTACAAAAAAAATGAAAAAGCATCAACTGCTATTCACCCCACCCTCTCTAGTACTTTTGATCCTAAATTTGGTATCAGAGGGGGGGGGGGGCACTCTGAATCAGTGCAACCACCGTTCGATTAAGTTTTTTTCTTATGGTATTTTTCAACTTTTTGGAGTCAATCAGAATCACTACTATCACCCCTTTTGATCAAATTTTTTCTCTCTTTCCCATAGTTGAGTTATATATTTTTTGAAGTTGGTGCAACACCACTCGAGTTCTTTATTTTTTTTAAATACTGCACTACTAATCTGAGTCTTGGAACAAGTTTCCTCATTTCTTTGAGTGAGAGATTTTGAATGGCCCATCAAGAAGGCTATAGTACTGCTCGCCCACCCCACTTCTTCGAAATCCATTTCAGATACGGGAAAGGCTCAATGGAATACCACTTGAAGACTCAGGTGGAGATGTGAATTATCATTCAAATCAGATTCACATTCCCCACCAAAGACAGAGTACTCATCCCTTACAACAAGTGGGACACACCAATAAAGAAAAAGATCAAGGCCGATGCTAAGACAACTCAAACTCTCTAATGCGGCCTGACATAAGAGGAGCTGAACCAAGCCATTCATAAGTGCAAAGGACCTATGGGAAAAACTAATTAAATTGCACGAGGGTACCTCTGATACAAAAGTAAGTAATGTGACTTAATTTTACATAAATTATATAATATTAAAATGTAGGATGGTGAATGATGAGCCAATTATATGCTCTGATCCAAGACTTGCTCAACGGTGTTCACATGATCGGGCAAAAGGTGGAGAAATGCGACATTATAAGGTACGCGTTAAATGCTTTTCTGAGAAATACTTTTGTGGGCGTTGATGGTAGACGCTTATAAAGTATCTAAAGATCTTTCAAATATTATACTAGACAAAATGTTTTCTGAATTCAAATTATATGAACAGACTAATGCACTTCCATTCGAAAGAGGTATTGCTTTAGTTGCAGGTATAAACAAGTTGAAAGAATCAAAGAAAGAGTACCGAACTAAACTTGAGTCTGAAGGTAAATTGGATTCAAAAGATGATGATGAAGTCACTGTCAAGCTCATGAACCTAGTTAAAAAATTATACAGAAAGAAGAAGGGGTTTACCAAACGAGAGATTAAGAAGGTGATCCAAATGAGATGAAGCAATTAAGTCCAAATTCAAGCACGAAGGCTAAGTTGAAAGTCACCTATTACGGATGCAACAAGAAAGGAACATCAAGTAAAACTATTCGAATCTAAAGGAAGCCAAGAAGCAACAAAAAAAGAAGGAACTACAAGTAATGTGGGACAAGTCTTCATTAGGCGAAGAACATGAGCAAGAAATCTTCCTTGCGCTTTTAGTCTGAGAATGAGTTATCATTGTAAGTACCCCAAGATAGTTTTGATGTGATCAACCAAGTTCAGTTTGGTCATGTTGTGTTTGATCCTTGTGTCTAAGTGTGTAGGAGCTTAGGAACATAAGAAGTTGAGTGGAATACGTAGCTAGCGAGAAGGATGGCACGGGAAGAGAGTCGTGTTGGGTTTTTCGGGCCGCAAAACCGCTTTTTGCGTTGCGGAAACCCTAAAATTCCCATGCCACGGATCCGTGCGAAGATTAAAAATTCGTAAAACTTCGAGTATGAGTTTTCTAACCCTAGATCTACTTTAGATCTACAAGATAAAGAGGTTACCCTTGATGCGAAGCCCTTCGCATAATCCCGCACGTCCAAGGTTCGTCGGATCTCGAGAGTATCAAAGTAGATACTCCTCTATATATATCCACACAAGCAAGAGATGGAGAAGAAACCTTAGAGTGTGCTAGCAATCATGCAAGGTATCGACAAGGAGGAAGAGAGGGAGAGAAGAAACCTTGAGAGGAAGAAGAAGGAATGAATTACCTTGAATGAAAATCAATTAATTCCACACTAAAAGTGGCTGACCCCTCAATGGCTTGTAACCCCCATGGAATATCAAGAGTCAAGTCTCTTGATCTCCTCCATGAGGTGGCATTTGGTCAAGTCAAACTTGACCAAATGAAGAAGCCTTGATGATGTGGCATTGGTCAAGTCGAAGTCAAGTCAAAACTTGACTCTTCATCTTCCTACTTAAGTCAAGTCAAACTTGACCACTTCTCTCCCTTGGTTGATCTAATCTAACCATTGGTTCAAGTCAATTTTAATTTAATGAATCTCTATTCATTGAATTAAATTAATTAAATGAATCTAAGTCCAAATTAGACTCACTTAACACATGAACCAAATTGAGTCCAACTCAATTAGCCTAATTTTGATTACTCTTAATCCAATTTGGTTCATCACATGAACCTAATCCTTTAGGTTCATCAAATGAACCTAATCTCCATCTAATTGCCCTTTGTGTGTGACCCTATAGGTTCTTATAACGTTGGCAATGCTCCTAAACCCATTTAGAAGCATAAGTAATGAGTGGTATCAAGCAACACATCATTACTACCCAAGTTATAAGAATGCTAAGATTCAACATCACATTGTGACTACTAATTGTGACTCTTCACAATATATAACAAGTGTCCTTCTATCCTTGACATCTAGATTGATCAATATGAGGCATAGACCGTGTCATCCTCTAATCAATCTAAATCTTGAATCCTAAGTAGACTCACTCAATCAAATGAGCTCAATATCTCATATTGACTCATTTGGGCATGGCTATGCACTTAGTGATCTCACTCTATCAAGAATATCGATGTCACTCCCGTCATATAGGAGGGATATATCCCATCTACATCACTCACATCCCTCCGCATAATTTGTTACATACCCAGTAATCGCCTTTATAGTCCACCTAGTTACGGGTGACGTTTGACGAAACCAAAGTACGTAACTCCTTATGTAGGGAACCATGGTGACTTCAGGTCCAAGGACTAGTAGTCATACTAATAGCCACATGAGAAAGTATATGACACTCATATAATGATCCATGATACTTTCTCATGGCGGGTCATTCAGTATACATTCTCCAAAGCATACCCATGTGTCAACTTGATATCTCCATATCCATGACTTATGAGATAAAGTCATCAAGTTGACCTACATGCTAGTCTCGTCGCATTAACATTGCCCCTGCATGTTAATACTTGACTAGGAATGATTAAGAGTGGTGTTCCCTATATCATCTCACTATCGATTCAACCAATCGATTGATATAGGTAAGAACCTTCTACTCAAGGATGTTATTATACTTAGTTATTTGGCACCAATATAAGTATAATAACCAAAAACAAATGCCTTTATATATATACAAGAATATGATACAACGAGTCCATACAACAATCATCAATTGATTGGCTCTAGGGCTCTAAATAATAATCTCCCACTAGCACTAGTGCCAATCAGTGTAGGCTCTAAGGCCTAATGACCTAGTGTGACCATCATGCTTTCTCTGTGCCAAACCCTTGGTCAAGGGATCCCGATGTTAGCCTCTATGGGTACTCTGCAAATCATCACATCTCCTCTCTCGATAATCTCTCGCATGAGATGGAAGCGCCGTAGTATATGTTTGGTCCGCTGGTGTGAGCAAGGTTCCTTAGCCTGTGCTATTGCTCAATTGTTGTCACAATAGAGCTCTATGGGATCAGCTATGCTAGGAACCACCCCAAGCTCAGTAATGAACTTGCGGATCCAAACTGCCTCCTTTGCTGCTTCTGATGCAGCAATATACTCGACCTCTGTCGTAGAATCAGCTACTGTCCTGCTTTGAACTCTTCCAGCTCACAGCACCACCATTTATGCAAAATATGAACCCTGACTGCGATCGATAATCATTCTGATCGGTCTGGAAGCTGGCATCACTGTAACCCTTTACAGCTAGCTCGTCATCGCCTCCATATATCAAGAAATATTCTTTAGTCCTTCTTAAGTACTTAAGAATATTCTTGACCGTTATCCAGTGACTTTCACCTGGATCTGACTGGTATCTGCTCGTCATGCTCAAAGCATACGAGACATCAGGACGAGTACATAGCATGGTGTACATGATAGATCCTATGGCTGAGGCATAAGGGATCTGATCCATGCGGTCTCTCTCCTCTCTAGAAGAGGGACCTTGAGTCTTCGAAAGACTCACGCCATGTGACATCGGCAGAAATCCCTCTTGGAGTTCTGCATGGCAAACCGTAGGAGAACCTTGTCAATATATGTACTCTGACTTAGGCCAAGCAACCTCTTAGATCTATCTCTATAGATCTGTATGTCACGCCCCGGAGAAGTCCTTGTCCGAAGAAATTTCGGCAGCATCTCCCCTGTACGGCGGACAATCTGAAACTTTACTACATCACCATATACCTCAGCCACATGCAGCTGGAATAAATAACAATAATAAACAAACCACAACATATAAACATCCACGCAGTTTAAAAAGCAATGATAATAAGACTCAAAATCCACCCTACTCAACTACACCCATAAAACATAAATCCGACGATCAAATCAACTTACCTCTTCTGCCATCTAGGCAGGCGTATAGTAAAACAAATCCAATTAAAAACCCATCGATAAGTACAATCCATGCAAGCTCCAAGTATTAAAACAAAACAAGTCCAAACATAGTCTAGTACATAAAGCCAAAAGATAAATAAACATCCTTGTGGCTGCAGGGGACTAGCAACTGGAACTCTCTCCTGACAGCATCAACCTGAAAATAGTAAATATCCACGGGGTGAGTCAACTCCTCAGCGGGTAACAACTGATATACATAGTAAAGAAATAACATCTAGCACTAATCATGCGTACAGTCTCCTGATATAAGAAGGATAAAATGTAACTGTAGTACACAGGAGAAAACTGTACTAACTAGGACCTGGTACAAGGATAAACAGTCCGAGAGGTATAGAAATCCTGTATGCATGTCAAGCATGGCATCCAACCAATATGCAGCAAATAAATGCAGCAAACACAATCACAAGAAATAAATGCATCAATGCGTATGATGCCAATAATGCGTCCTGGTCACCCCAGACACCAGTCAACCATCTCACACACAATAGTGAGACAGAGTGGGTAGGACTGTGACAACCGTGCACTCTGTCGTCACTGCTCCTGATTAGTGACCGAGTGGATGGGATGCTGCCGGAGTACACCTATCCTCTTACCCCAAATCATAAATGGGGGAGCGCAATGCTCTCATCTCCCGATACACGATTACGGGGAGGAATCTCTGTCGGCTACAACGCTGCGTCACACTACCCATGAGCGGACCAACGGAGCCAAACAAAGTCCCTGCTACAACACACTCTGCCTGAATCGACCACTAACCCATGAGTGGTGGTGTGTGCAGATCCATGTAACTGGCGATGTGCTCAACAATAATGGAGCGGACTATCGCACAGCATGCAATCATGCGAATGGTGCATGGCACTAATCATGGAAATATCCTGAGCTAAACCATATATATATAGAAGGTGTACCTTAGGTCAATAAATCAAATCAAAGGTACACAGATAAGATAAGGTATAAAACCTAGGTCCTGAACATGGTGAAGCATGGTATATCACTACCCCCTATAAGCATGTATAAGCAAGTAAGAAATAACATGAGATGAAAAACAAGTATCAACAAAGCATGTAACAAGTAACGGGTAGTGACTAACCGAAACAGATAAGAAACATAATTATTGCAATTTGTTAAATTCACTACTATGCATATCAAATGACATAAAGTCAGAAGTACCTGCCTCCAAATAACAAGATCCAAATCGGTCCAAATCCGACGTCGAGATACTCATCTCGCGTCAAAGTCCTGTGTCACGAATAGAAATACATTTTATTTTGCTACCATTCTTCTAAATAGCTAAATAAAATCTCAAATCCTAAATTAGGGCAAAACCCTAATTAACACATGTACCTAGGTTAACGTTAGTTATTAACCTATCTATCCATCATCGATAACAAAACCCTATTCCTTACCTCACTTCTCACAGCAAGGATGTTGCTGGAAATTATGGCCGGAAAAATCACAGCAGTTGTGGTAAAATAATGACAGTACCACAGTGATCAACCCCACAAGAATTAATCTACAAACATTGTAATCAAAATCCGAATACCCAAATTTGCCTTACCTAACTCTTAACCGTGCTTGTTGATCCACACCAGGACTGTTGCTGCCAGCACAGAATGATTGCTGCTGGAACCCAAGCTTTGCTGCTAGAAAACAAGCACAGATTTCCAGATCACAAACGAAATAATTCATGGTTGTGAACCAATTACACTGTTCTGATCAAGAACAAAATGTTGGGTTCTTCGGGCCGCGAAAACCACTTTTCGCGTCGCGAAAACTGCTTTTCGCTTCGCAGAAACCCCGAATCACCCAAAGCCGTAGATCTGTGCAAGGAAAACCGAACGAAATACAAATACGAGTTTCAAAACGTTAGATCTACTCCTAGATCTATGTGTTGAGAGCATTACCCTTGTTGCGCGCCCTTTCGCGTTCCCGCTCATCCAAGGAGTTGCCGGATCTCAAGACCGTCAAGCGTCAGTCCTCTAGAAGTATCCACACGGACACGTAGGTGGAGAAAACCTTACACAAAGGTGTGCTAGCACCTTGGTAAGATTCGGCCAAGCAAGGAGGAGAGGGAGAGAGAGAGCTTGAGGAAGAAGAAGGAGTAATAACTTGAATTGAGCAAATTGAATTTCTCATTCAATCAAAAGTGGTCGGCCACCTCTATTGTAACTCCCTCATTAATGCATTAAGTTGTCATCAAAGAGAGAATGTAACCTCCATGAGGTGGCACTCACTAGTAACTCCCATGAGGTGGCACACCATGATGATGTGGAACATCATCATTGGTCCACCTAATGCCAACTCACCAATGAGATGACAAAAGGTCAAGTCAAAATTAACCTTTGGTCTTCCTTCTTAAGTCAAGTCAAACTTGACCCAATCTCTTCCATGGTTGATCTAATCTAACCATTTGATTTAAGCCAACTTAATATAATGAATCTAATTCATTTAATTAAATTGATTCAATGAGTCAAAATCTAAATTAGACTCATTGAACACATGAATCAACTTGAGTCGAACTCAAGTTAGCCCAATTAGGATTACTCTTAATCCAATTTGATTCATCAAATGAATCTTATCCTCTTGGTTCATCATATAAACCTAATCTCCATCTAATTGTCCTAAGTGTGTGACCCTATAGGTTCTTGTAACGTTGGCAATGCCCTAAACCCATTTAGGAGCATAAGTAATGAGCGGTATCTAGCAACACATCATTACTACCCAAGTTACAAGAATGTCGAGATCCGACATCACCTTGTGACTCCTCACAATATGTGACATTGTCCTTCTATCCTAGACATCTAGATTGATCAATATGAGGCATAGACCGTGTCATCCTCTAATCAATCTAAATCTTGAACTCCATGTAGACTCACTCGATCAAATGAGCTCAACATCTAATGTTGACTCATTTGGGCATGGCCATGCACTTAGTGGTCTCACTCTATCAAGAATACCGATGTCGCTCCCGTCATATGGGAGGGATAGATCCCATCTACATCACTCACATCCCTCTACATAATTCGTTATATACCCAGTAATCGCCTTTATAGTCCACCCAGTTACGGGTGACGTTTGACGAAACCAAAGTACATAACTCCTTATGTAGGGATCCATGGTGACTTCAGGTCTAAGGACTAATAGTCATACTAATAGCCACATGAGAAAGTATATGACACTCATATAACGATCCATGATACTTTCTCATGGCGGGTCATTCAGTATACATTCTCCAATGTATACCCATGTGTCAGCTTGATATCTCTATATCCAAGACTTGTGAGATCAAGTCATCGAGCTGACCTACATGCTAGTCTTATTGCATTAACATTGTTCCTGAATGTTAATACATGACTAGGAATGATTTAGAGTAGTGTTCCCTATATCATCTCACTATCGATTCAACTAATCGATTGATATAGGTATGAACCTTCTACTCAAGGACGCTATTATACTTAGTCTATTTGGCACTAATACAAATAAGTATAATAACCAAACAAATGCCCTTATTAATATACAAGAATATGATACAATGAGTCCCTACAATCATCAAATGATTGGCTCTAGGGCTCTAACTAACACAAAAATCCAAAAACAAGAATCCAACTTACCTTAACCGTGACCTAACTCCACCGCAAGGAAGGGATGATCAAGAACAGAGAAAAATATCCAAGCTCTGATCTGGAAACACAGTAAGAACTGATCCGAGATCCTCCTCCTGGTCCAGAACAACAAGAAGATCACAAGGAAAATCAATCACACGATCCCTAATTCCACAGCAAGTTAGATCGCCTACCTTAAGGATCACTGCTAGGGTAAAAGGTGGCGTCGCTGTGATAGATAGAGGGTGCTAGGGCACCTGGTGCGCTGGCGATGGATCAGCTCTACTCCGTTCAGCCTCAGGTGGTGGCGACGCCTGATGCGGCTAGAGAAAGAGGAGAAGACAGCCGTGAAGATGGCTAGGGCTCGCAGTGGCCGGCGCTAGGGCTATGGAGTGCAAAGCTGTGGCCACCGGAGAGAGATGGTGGTCGTCGGCTTCTGGCTAGGGCACGCGGCTGGAGGCGAGGGCAGAGGGTGTCGGAGGAGAGGAAATCGCGGCCGGTGCTAGGCGGCTGCCGGCACTTGAAAGAGGAGAAGAAGAAGAGAATATTGGGCTTGGCCGATAGGTTAAATCGCGAGGGGAAGGAGAAAACCGCCGCTTGTGGCGGTTAGGGCAAGGGATCGGCGATCATCGGGCGCACGGAGAGGAAGGATCGGGCACGCACGGTTTCAACGAGGAAGAGAAAGAAAAGAAATAAAGAAAGGAAGAAAAAGAAATAAAAAGGAAAAGAAAACTTTTCCTCGTTAAACTGGGGTAGCCTAAACAGGCTTTTCCGGGTCCCGTTTTCATCCCCGTTAACTCGTCCATACGAGCTCCGAAAAATTCTCAAAAATTTTCCAAAAATTCTAGAAAATTCCCTTATTAATATTCGCCTATTTTTGATATTTTACATTCTCCCCCACTAATAAAAATTTGGTCCCCAAATTTCGTTATCTACCATCAGCAAGTACTAACAACAGATATAGAGTATAAAATGTTGAACGGTAAATTAAATCACATACCTCAAGTGAAAAGATGGGGGTATCGAACTTGGATCAAAAAAAAAGAAAAGATTTCAACATTGTCAACAAGGACAATGGAAACCGATCCAAACAACCTAGGAATACCGAAATCATCGAGTCCATGAAAAACATCTAGGGCTTTGTAAGCCTAAATAGTAAAACCTAGAACTCATAATGCCCGTACAACAGACATACTCAACTATAAGATCCTCGACAACAAGTCTGAAATCTGATTACTAGCTACAAATCACTAGAGAAATGGATCATCGAATGTGAGAGCAACGCTCCATCACAAGAAATACTACATATGTGGGAGCAACGCTCTACCACCATCAATGCAACCTATATGGGAGCAGCGCTCTTCTACGAGCAATCTACAATATGTGGGAGGAACGCTCCACCACAACAATCCATAACATGTGAGAGCAATGCTCCACCACAACAATCCATAAATACCGCTAGAGCATTGGTAAGCCCAAATGGCATTACCAAAAACTCATATTGGCCGGAATGAGACCACCCTCGTCTAGCAATCAACAGTGGCATGATATGGGGACAAACAATCTATGCCAAGAATAATATCAAAGTCGACCATTTCCAATACTAACAGATCTACCATAAGTATTAGGTTGTCAAAATCTAACGGGCAACCTCTGAACTCCTGAGTGATGCCCAAAGTATCACCGGACGGTAGAGAGACAGTCAATCACTGGGGTCTACAAGTGGGTAATCTACCAATCTCCCGCATAAAAGTACGAGATATAAAAGAATGCGAGCTACCAGTATCAATCAATATATCAGCGGAAAATGCATAAATGGAAATCGTACTGCGGAAAACGGATCCGTCGGCTCACTGCGCATCCTCCCTAGTAATCGCATGAATACGTCCAGTCTCTGGCAGAGGAGGAGGTGGTAACACTGCCAGCGGCTGCTGCGGCTGGGCAGAAGCCTGCCACTGAGGCCGTGCTGGATAATGTGCCAGAGAAGACTAAGAGGGTGGTGACTGATACTGTGCCGATGGCTGGGACTGAGTCTGGTACTAGCCTAGAGACTGAGGTTGCATCTGATACTACCCCTGCATCGGATAATAAGGTCCTGGAGCAGAACTCTGGGGTGCTATGGAAGCACTGGAGTACTCCTGTCCAAGCATGCCAAATGTCGCTGCTGCAGGTGAAGCTATCCCCTATTGACGATGTGAAGATTGAGCTTTCTGTCCTCCTCGATATGCCCCCGTCTGACTAGACTGTCCCCTCTGACCCGACCCTCCGGAAGCCGTGTGCTAAGCCTTCAGCTGACATTCTCGGCTCTGGTGCCCAGGCAGTTTGTAATAAAAGTAAACTGGCTGTCCCAGAGAGCAGGCTGGGGTAAGGTGATCTCTGGACCCACATCGGAAACAGTGAGTATCGCTGGGAGGTGGTTGCCGGTTCTGCTGAGAAAACCGGGAATGTCCTGAAGAAGACCGCCCTGACTTCTGAGGCCTACGCAAGACCCTAGAAGTACCCTGACCTGGCCGACTGCGACCACTCTGATACTGTCCTGTCGCCTGTGTCTGCTGGATCTGCCCGGATGCCTGACCCGTATGCTTCCTCTTCCTATCCGAAAATTCTCTTTGCTGAGCTAACTCTATCATCAAGGCTCGATCCAGTGCATCTGAATAAGATGTGATCCCTAAACTAGCAAGCCTTACTTGCAGATGACCATCCAGTCCCTGTATAAACTGCATCATGCGGGATCTGTCCTCTGCAACTAACTCTGGACAAAACCTAGCCAACCGGTTGAATTCAGTATTATACTCTGTCACCGAGAGATTGTTCTGCCGCAGACTCATGAAATCCTGCCGGCGAGCCATCTGATATGCTAGTGGAAAGAAACGGCTCTCAAAAGCCTCTCTGAACCTGACCCAAGTAATGCTCCGCTCGCCGATGATGGAACGTTGAGTAATCCACCTGGCGTTAGCCTCATCCCGTAAATGAAAAGCAGCCAGCTCTGCTTTCTCCCACTCGGAGCAAGCCATATAGAAGAAGGTCTACTCCATAGTCTCTATCCATGATAGAGCCATACTCGGGTCAAGGTCTCCTCAGAAGAGTGTGAATCGACTCTTCATCGACTCTGCTAATACTGGAATCCTAGCTCGTGCTGCCACAATGTCAGTGAGGTGTGTCGGGACGGCTGCAGAAACTGGTGGAACTACAGGATCTGGTGCTACAGGTGGTACCGCTGAATAAACCGGAGGAGGTACTCCTGGTGTTGCTGTATAAACTGGAGCATAAGCCGTCGGTGGCACTGTAGGATGAACATAGGTGGCCGTGGCTAGAGGTACAGTAGGCAGTGATACCGGAGGTGAAGCAGCCGGCATCGCTGGTGCAGTTGCTGCTGGGTATACTGTAGGTACTGGGGGCACAGGTGCCACTGGTGTCGTGTACACTGTAGGTCCAGGTGGCGGTGGTGCCGAGTACGCCGTAGGCTGGACCGGAGCAGGTGCGGGGTATGCCGGTAGTACCCCTGGTGGTACCAGAAATACCATAGGGATAGGTACACTAGGCACAACCGAGGTAGGCACCTCTATAGGAGCCATCGGGGTCTAAGAGCCCGACGCGCCCGCGATATGCTGAGTCTGCCCTGACTGATAGGCTCATCCCCAGTAGGCATCTCTGGGGAATCCAAACATCCCAAAGTCCTCGTACGTGGTCGTCTAGCACCACGTCTTGCAGCAACACGTGTAGATCTCCTCATATCTGTTAAATTATATCACAAATATTACTACAAGTATAAACAATTACAAAATAAACATCATACCTATTTGCCGTCTGGAGATGTTCCGTCGCTGTCCAGTCCCCATTTTACCTCAAAATTCCGAACGAGAAATCCCACGAAAATCCATATAAATCCGAAATGGAAGTCCGAAACATAAGCATAACGGAATTCCATACAAACCGAAATAGATATCCAAATATCCAAAACACCAAAAGCAGGTATCATAACCCGCTCTGATACCAATAAATTGGTATAAGATAAATCTCGAAAATCCAACACACGAAAATCAAATAAGTATCGCCAAACTTGGCGCTCTGATACCAATAAATTGGTATCAGATTATCCCAAATATCAAAAATACAAAAACAAACATCATAAAACAGTGCTCTGATATCACTAAATTGTCACGCCTCGGAGGAGTCCCTGCTCGAAGAAATTTCGGCTGCATCTCCCCTGTACGGCGGACAATCTGAAACTTTACTACATCACCATATACCTCAGCCACATGCGGCTGGAATAAATAATAATAATAAAAAACCACAACATATAGATATCCACGCAGTTTAAAAAGAAATGATAATAAGACTCAAAATCCACCCTACTCAACTACACCCATAAAACACAAATCCGACGATCAAATCAACTTACCTCTTCTGCCGTCTAGGCAGGCATATAGTAAAACAAATCCAATTAAAAACCCATCAACAAGTACAATCCATGCAAGCTCCAAGTATCAAAACAAAACAAGTCCAAACATAGTCTAGTACATAAAGCCAAAAGATAAATAAACATCCTCGTGGCTGCAGGGGACTAGCAACTGGAACTCTCTCCTGACAGCATCAACCTGAAAATAGTAAATATCCACGGGGTGAGACGACTCCTCAGCGGGTAACAACTGATATACATAATAAAGAAATAACATCTAGCACTAATCATGCGTACAATCTCTTGATATAAGAAGGATAAAATGCAACAGTAGTACACAGGAGAAAACTGTACTAACCAGGACCTGGTACAAGGATAAACAATCCGAGAGGTATAGAAATCCTATATGCATGTCAAGCATGGCATCCAACCAATATGCAGCAAACACAATCACAAAAAATAAATGCATCAATGCGTATGATGCCAATGATGTGTCCTGGTCAGCCCTGACACCAATCAACCATCTCACACACAATAGTGAGACAGAGTGGGTAGGGCTATGTCAACCGTGCACTCTGTCGTCACTGCTCCTGATGAGTAACCTAGTGGACGGGATGCTGTCAGAGTACACCTATCCACTTACCCCAAATCATAAATGGGAGAGCGCAATGCTCTCATCTCCCGGTACACGATAACGGGGAGGAATCTCTGCCAGCTACCACGCTGCGTCACACTACCCTTGAGCGGACCAACGGAGCCAAACAAAGTCCCTGCTACAACACACTCTGCCTGAATCGACCACTAACCCATGAGTGGTGGTGTGTGCAGATCCATGTAACTGGCGATGTGCTCAACAATAATGGAGCGGACTATCGCACAGCATGCAATCATGCGAATGGTGCATGACACTAATCATGGAAATATCCTGAGCTAAACCATATATATATATAAGGTGTACCTTAGGTCAATGAATCAAATCAAAGGTACACAGATAAGATAAGGTATAAAACCTAAGTCTTGAACATGGTGAAGCATGGTATATCACTACCCCCTATAAGTATATATAAGCAGGTAAGAAATAACATGAGATGCAAAATAAGTATCAACCAAGCATGTAACAAGTATCGGGTAGTGACTAACCGAAACAGATAAGAAACATAATTATTGCAATTTGTTAAATTCACTACTATGCATATCAAACGACATAAAGTCAGAAGTACCCGCCTCCAAATAACAAGATCCAAATCGATCCAAATCCGACGTCGAGATACTCGTCTCGCATCAAAATCCTGTGTCACGAATAGAAATACATTTTATTTAGCTACCATTCTTCTAAATAGCTAAATAAAATCTCAAATCCTAAATTAGAGAAAAATCCTAATTAACACATGTACCTAGGTTAACGTTAGTTATTAACCTATCTATCCATCATCGATAACAAAACCCTATTCCTTACCTCACTTCTCACAGCAAGGATGTTGCTGGAAATTATGGCCGGAAAAATCACAGCTGCTATGGAAAAATAATGACAGTACCACAGTGATCAACCCCACAAGAATTAATCTACACAAACATTCTAATCAAAATCCGAATACCCAAATCTGCCTTACCTAACTCGTAACCGTGCTTGTTGATCCACACCAGGACTGTTGTTGCCAGCACAGAATGATTGCTGCTGGAACCCAAGCTTTGCTGCTAGAAAACAAGCACAGAGGGTGTTGCTGTGATAGGCAGAGGGTGCTAGGGCAAGTTAGATCGCCTACCTTAAGGATCACTGCTAGGGCAAAAGGTGGCGTCGCTGTGATAGGCAGAGGGTGCTAGGGCACCTGGTGCGCCGGCGATGGATCAGCTCTGCTCCGTTCAACCTCAGGTGGTGGCGACGCCTGATGCAGCTCGGGAAAGAGGAGAAGATAGCCATGATGATGGCTAGGGCTCGCGGTGGCCGGCGCTAGGGCTATGGAGTGCAAAGCTGTGGCCACCGGAGAGAGATGGTCGTCGTCGGCTTTCGGCTAGGGCACGCGGCTGGAGGCGAGGGCAGAGGGTGTCGGAGGAGAGGAAATCGCGGCCGGTGCTAGGCGACGGTGTCGGGAGTGGAGCATCGGCGCTAGGGTAAAGGTAAGGTCGGCTGCTGGCACTTAAAAGAGGAGAAGAAGAAGAGAATATCGAGCTTGGCCGATAGGTTAAATCGCGAGGGGAAGGAGAAAACCGCTGCTTGTGGCGGTTAGGGCAAGGGATCGGCGATCATCGGGCGCGCGGAGAGGAAGGATCGGGCACGCACGGTTTCGGCGAGGAAGTGAAAGAAAAGAAATAAAGAAAAGAAGAAAAAGAAATAAAAAGGAAAAGAAAACTTTTCCTCGTTAAACTGGGGTAGCCTAAACAGGCTTTTCCGGGCCTCATTTTCATCCCTGTTAACTCGTCCATACGAGCTCCGAAAATTTCCCAAAAAATTTCCAAAAATTTCAAAAAATTTTCTTATTAATATTCACGTATTTTCGGTATTTTACACTGTATGCCTAGAATGCAAGATGCTTCACCTAAGTCCTTCATTGAGAAACAAGTCTCTAGCCAAGTCTTGACAGACTGCAGCAAAGGGATGTCTTTCCTAATAAGTAGTATGTCATCCACATACAATATAAGGAAGACAACTGTGCTTCCAACAACCTTCTTGTAGATACAAGCTTCATCTTCATTCTTGATGAAATCAAACTGTTTGATTGCATCATCGAATCGAAGATTCCAGCTCCGAGAAGCATGCTTTAGTCCATAAATGGATCTATGCAGCTTGCATACTCTGCTAGTATACTGTGGATATACAAAACCCTCAAGTTGTGTCATGTACACATCCTCGAGCAGGTTTCCATTCAGAAACGCGATTTTGACATCCATCTGCCAGATCTCATAATCGTGGTACGCTGCAATAGCAAGCATGACCCGAATGGATTTAAGCATCGTTACTGGAGAAAAGGTTTCATCATAGTCAATACCATGAATTTGCTTGAAACCTTTAGCTACCAAGCGACCCTTATAAGTAAGTCCATCCATGTCAGTCTTTCTCTTAAAGACCCACTTACACCCAATGGGTTTGACCCCTTCAGGTGGATCAACCAAAGTCCATACTTGGTTAGTGTACATGGATTCCATCTCAGATCTCATTGCCTCTAGTCATTTCTCAGAATTTGGTCTCATCATAGCTTCCTGATAGGAGGTAGGCTCATCCTCAATGAGCACAACGTCATCATGGTCAGACAAGAGAAATGAGTATCTCTCAGGCTGACGACGTACCCTATCAAATCTGTGAAGAGGTAGGTCTACTTGAACTGGTTGTGGTTCCTCAACTCCTTGTGGAATAACATCATCCACAACACTTTGTGGTTCCAGTTCAACTTCCATTGAGGCTTCAGTGCTATGGTCCATATCTTAAACTTCTTCAAGATCGAACGTACTCCCACTAGTCTTTCTAGAAATAAAGTCCCTTTCTAGAAATACCCCAGTCTTAGCCACAACTACCTTGTGTTGACTGGGAATGTAGAAGTAATATCCCTTCATATCCTTGGGATATCCAATGAAATAGCACTTGTCGGATTTGGGTCCCAATTTGTCCGAGACTTGACGTCGAACGTAAGCCTCACAACCCCAAATCCTCATAAAAAACACTTGTGCATCTCTCCCAGTCCATATCCTATACGGTGTCTTTATTACAGCCTTAGATGGAACTTAGTTGAGAATGAAGGTTGCTGTGTCTAGAGCATAGCCCCAAAGATACATAGGAAGATCTGTGTGACTCGTCATAGATCGTACCATATCTAATAAGGTACGATTCCTCCTTTCGGATACACCATTCCACTGTGGTGTTCTAGGAGGAGTGAGTTGAGATAGAATCCCACACTCAGCTAGATAGTCACGAAACTCATGGCTAAGGTATTCACCACCTCGATCTGATCGAAGTATCTTAATACTTTTGCCAAGCTGGTTTTGTACTTCATTCTTGAATTCTTTGAACTTTTCAAAAGATTCTGACTTATGTGTCATCAGGTACACATAACCATATCTACTGAAGTCATCAGTAAATGTAATGAAGTACCTATAGCCACCTCTAGCAGTGACATTGAAAAGGCCACATACATCAATATGTATAAGACCTAACAAGTCAGTCGCTCTCTCACTGTGTCCACTAAAGGGAGTCTTGGTCATCTTGCCTAGAAGGCATGACTCGCATGTCTCATATGATTCAAAATCAAATGAGTCCAGCAAACCATCTTTATGGAGTTGGGATAAGCGTTTGTCATTTATATGACCTAAGCGACAGTGCCAGAGATATGTTTGGCTCATGTCATTTGATTTGAACCTCTTAGTACTAATGTTATAGATAGGGTTCTCAAGGTCTAGAATATAGAGTCCGTTTATCAGAGGTGCACTACAATAGAACATTTCATTTAAATAAACTGAACAACATTTGTTCTTTATAATAAATGAAAACCCTTTCTTGTCCAAACAAGAAATTGAAATTATGTTCTTAGTTAAAGCAGGCACATAACAACATTCATCTAATTCTAGTACAAGCCCAAAGGGCAAAGATAGAGAATAAGTTCCTACAGCAACAGCAGCAACCCGTGCTCCATTGCCTACGCGTAGGTCCACCTCACCCTTCGTCAATGCCCTGCTATTTCTCAGCGCCTGCACATTAGTACAAATGTGAGAAGTACATTCGGTATCTAATACCCATGATGAAGAAATAGATAGATTGACTTCTATAACATAGATACCTGAAGTGGAAGTCTCACTTCTCTTCTTCTTAAGATCTTCCAGGTACACTTTGTAGTTCCTCTTCCAGTGCCCGGTCTGACCGCAGTGGAAGCAGGTAGCATCCTTGGTGACCCCTCCTTTGGGTTTCAGTGCCTTGCCTTTGCCCTTGGCTTGGGTCTTTCCCTTACCTTTAGGCTTGCCCTTGCCTTTGCCCTTTTGCACCATCAAAATGGAGTTGGGCTTAACCTTCTTAAGGTTGAGCTCAGCAGTTCTTAACATGCTAAGTAGCTCAGGCAATGGCTTGTCAATTTTGTTCATGTTATAATTTAGAACGAATTGACTATAGCTATCTGGCAAGGATTACAAGATCAAATCAGTGGCCAGCTCTTGGCCAAGTGGGAATTCCAACCTCTGTAGGTTTTCTATGTACCCAATCATTTTGAGTACATATGGGCTTACAGAGTCCCATCTTGCATCTTGCACTGAAACAGTGCCTTAGAGATCTCGAATCTTTCGGCTTGTCCTTGATATAGTTGACGAAGATGTTCAACCATATCATAAGCGCCCATCAACTCGTGTTGCTTCTAAAGCTCAGAGTTCATGGTCACGAGCATAAGACATGACACATCTAATGCGTCATCTTGATGCTTCTTGTAAGCATCACGGTCAGCTCGCGTGGCAGTGGCAGGAGGTGCCTCCAGAATGGGCTGCTCCAGAATGTACAGTTTACGTTTTTGTGTGAGGACGATTCTCAGGTTCCTGTACCAGTCCAGGAAATTTGCTTCATTGAGCTTGTCCTTCTCAAGGACATAACGCAGGGAGAAAGAGTTCGTATTTAACGTCATGGTTATCTACAATAGAAAAATGTAGAAAAATAAATAAATATCATATTCTATTAATCATTTAATTAGGCCTTAAAATTAAATGATGCTTCCACTGAATTCTATAATTCATGTGGGACAAGATCCACATCAAACTATGCCCTGAGTTAGCTTTGGCTAAAACGCCCAAGACTTAGTATGATCGGTAGGTAACTAATTACCAATTATATCTCTATGCAACTCTTGTTTATAGGATCAAGATCCGCATTTATATTAGAGTTAGCTTTGGCTAATACGCCCAAGAGTTAATATAAACGTGATTTTGACCTATCTACCAACCATTGGAAAAATGCCTATAGTTAAACTCGATCCAATTGAGTTAACTAGTTACTCAATCTAATTGAGTTGTACTCACCCATGTGTTGATAGGCCGGATCAAGATTGTCCCTCCGCACCCTACCAAGATAGTATGCGTTTCTCTTCTTTGGCAGATTCAACAACAACATTCGATCGAGGTAGTGATGGGTATCACGGCATGGTAGGCATTTCGAGTTGACGTGATTGAGATCTAATCTAATCGGCGAGGTGTATCATATACACGATTTAGATCTAATCTAATCGTTAGGGCGCATCATTTATGCGATTTAGATCTAATCTAATCGGTAAGGCGCTAATTAATTACTATTCTAGCATGCATCACGTATACACACACACAAGCAATTAATTAAATATTTTTTGATTAGTCATGGCCCTACTACGATCTTCTCAAGCGAATGAGAAGATCGGATGGTCAACCTAAGGTCAACAGCTTCTCAATCTCCTTCCTTGACCACCTTGTGTTGCTCGCGCCCTCCTCGTAACTCCGTCTCGAGTGGATCTTCCACCGCTCCAATTTGTACATTATAAAGGTGAAACTCGAGTTACATTCGAGTCTAAACTATTTACAACAGGAATATAAAATAGGAAAGGCACGACGCGCAGGTTGCGTATCATATACAACATGCACATCACAAAAAATGGCACGCAGGCCATAATATGAATTACAACACAAATTTCCAATCTAATTGGGTCTTTTGGGCCATGACCATCACAAAATAATATATAATTTTAAATTATGTAATTTCTATAAATTTCTATAATTTTTCTTACAATTTTTATGAGTAAAAATTCCCGGCGGTCCCGTTTAGCGATTTTCTGGCGCAATCGCGGAACGAATTCCCTTGCGGGGTCAGGGGTAGCAACCATACCCGTGATATAACCTTCGCGAGTGTTCCTAAGCGATCCTACAGCGCCTTAGTCCACTGTCCCAAAACAATTTGGGGCGAAACCTTGCCGTTTCGGAAATATTTTCTCGGTAGTCGAAGCCTATAAGTGTCTAAACACTTGTGCTTCGCTTCTACGAGAAAAATACCCATAAAAATACCAAAAATCATAAATTCACAGAAAGTTACAGATCTGTACTTTTCATAAAAATACAAATTAAAACTCATACTCGCTTCGCACGTGGCTCTGATACCATTGTTGAATTTTTCGGGCCGCAAAACCCGCTTTTTACGTTGCGAAAACCCCGAAATTCCCATGCCACGATCCGTGCGAAGATTAAAAATTCATAAAACTTTGAGTATGAGTTTTCTAACCCTAGATCTACTTTAGATCTACAAGATAAAGAGATTACCCTTGATGCGAAGACCTTCGCGTAATCCCGCTCATCCAAGGTTCGCCGGATCTCGAGAGTATTAAAGTAGATACTCCTCTATGTGTATCCACACAAGCAAGAGATGGAGAAGAAACCTTAGAGTGTGCTAGCACTCATGCAAGGTCTCGGCAAGGAGGAAGAGAGGGAGAGAAGAAACCTTGAGAGGAAGAAGAAGGAATGAATTACCTTGAATGAAAATCAATTCATTCCACAATAAAAGTGGCCGACCACTTAAATGGCTTGTAACCCCCATGGAATATCAAGAGTCAAGTCTCTTGATCTCCTCCATGAGGTGGCATTTGGTCAAGTCAAACTTGACCAAATGAGGAAGCCTTGATGATGTGGCATTGGTCAAGTCAAAGTCAAGTCAAAACTTGACTCTTCATCTTCCTACTTAAGTCAAGTCAAACTTGACCACTTCTCTCCCTTGGTTGATCTAATTTAACCATTGGTTCATATCAATTTTAATTTAATGAATCTCTATTCATTGAATTAAATTAATTAAATGAGTCTAAGTCCAAATTAGACTCACTTAACACATGAACCAAATTGAGTCCAACTCAATTAGCCTAATTTGGATTACTCTTAATTCAATTTGGTTCATCACATGAACCTAATCCTTTAGGTTCATCAAATGAACCTAATCTCCTTCTAATTGCACTTTGTGTGTGACCCTATAGGTTCTTATAATGTTGGCAATGCTCCTAAACCCATTTAGAAGCATAAGTAATAAGCGGTATCTAGCAACACATCATTACTATCCAAGTTATAAGAATGTTGAGATCCAACATCACCTTGTGACTACTAATTGTGACTCTTCACAATATATGACAAGTGTCCTTCTATCCTTAACATCTAGATTTATCAATGTGGGGCATAGACCGTGTCATCCTCTAATCAATCTAAATCTTGAATCCCAAGTAGACTCACTCAATCAAATGAGCTCAATATCTCATATTGACTCATTTGGGCATGGTCATGCATTTAGTGATCTCACTCTATCAAGAATATCGATGTCACTCCCGTCATATAGGTGGGATAGATCCCATCTACATCACTCACATCCCTCCGCATAATTTGTTACATACCCAGTAATCACCTTTATAGTCCACCTAGTTACAGGTGACGTTTGACGAAGCAAAAGTATGTAACTCCTTATGTAGGGAACCATGGTGACTTCAGGTCCAAGGACTAGTAGTCATACTAATAGCCACATGAGAAAGTATATGACACTCATATAATGATCCATGATATTTTCTCATGGCGGGTCATTCAGTATACATTCTCCAAAGCATACCCATGTGTCAACTTGATATCTCCATATCCATGACTTGTGAGTTCAAGTCATCAAGTTGACCTACATGCTAGTCTCGTCGCATTAACATTGTCCCTGAATGTTAATACTTGACTAGGAATGATTAAGAGTAGTGTTCCCTATATCATCTCACTATCGATTCAACCAATCGATTGATATAAGTAAGAGCCTTCTACTCAAGGACGTTATTATACTTAGTTATTTGGCACCAATACAAGTAAGTATAATAACCAAAAACAAATGCCTTTATTTATATACAAGAATATGATACAATGAGTTCATACAATAATCATCAAATGATTGGCTCTAGGGCTCTAACTAACAAGTTGATGGGCTCGGTGCATCCAAAGGACGAGGTGTTGTGGAAGAGTACACCGATGGATGAGAAGGATGTGAGCGACACCCAAGGAATGAGAAGCCGGGGAGGAAGTTTGCTTGAGGAGAATGTCGAAAAATGAGTTCGGGTGAGCTCTATTCTGGAAGCAATAAATACAACATGTTATAATCAAAATAGAATTTTAATTAATAAATTTTATAAGAAAACCCCTTATGAAATATCTTATAATAAAATATCCAACATAAATCATATAAAAGTATTTAGGGAGTAAAGTACACATATTAAACACTAAAGATTACTTAGGTAAATTTACATCCAAATCAACAACTGGTATTTTTCTAGGGTACTTCACAACTAGTAGGACCTATAAAGTCTACAATAAAAGCACCCTAGAAGTTGAAAAAATAACTAATGTAATCTTTAATAAAGAAAATAATGTACCTAACTTAATTAATATAAATAATGATCAAAATACTAAAAACATAAAAGATGATGAAATAAGACTTGACCTAAGTGAATTAGAAGAACCAATTTCTATCCCTAACATAAGAGCACCTAGGGTAAGATCTAACCACCCACTTGACTAAATTTTGGGTAATCCAAACCTAGGAGTTCAAACTCGATGATCCTATAGAAAACTAAGTCAAATACCCCTTATATCCAAGATTGAACTTAAGACTATAGAAGAAGTCCTACTTGATTTGGATTGAACAATTACAATACAAGAAGAACTAGCTCAATTTGATGGAAATCATGTCTAGGAACTAGTACATAAACCTAAAAATAAATCCATAATTGAAAGAAAATAGGTCTTTAGAAATAAACTAGATGACAAAGGAGAAATTGTGAGAAATAAATCTAGACTAGTAGCTAAGGGGTTTAGCCAAGTAGAAGAGCTAGATTATAATGAAACCTATGTAGCCATACTTGAGTCTATTAGGATGCTGCTAGCCTATACAGCATATAAGGGATTCAAGTTATTTTAAATGGATGTAAAGTTTGTATTTTCTAATGGATTCATCAAAGAAGAAGTATATGTAAATTAACCTCTAGGATTTGAGGACCTAGACCGCCCAAATCATGTTCTTAGGTTAAAGAAAGCATTATATGAATTAAATCAAGCTCTTAGGGCTTGGTATGAAAGATTATCAACACACCTAATATATAAGGGGTTTAACTAAGGCCAAATTGACTCAACCTTATTTGTTAAAATCTTAGAAAAAGATATCTTTATAGTCCAAATCTATGTAGATGACATAATTTCTACTCAACCAATATCAATTTCTTAATAGAATTCATTAAATTAATGGAAAGTGAATTTGAAATGAGTTTAGTAGGTGAACTTAATTTTTTCTTAGGTTTACAAATATAATAAACCAAAGAGAGTATTTATGTCATTCAAATAAAATATGCTAAAGAATTAATTAAAAAAATTGGAATGGAAAATTCTAAAAACATTAATACCCTAATGACAATAAATGTAAAAATTAATTTTGACTTAGAAGGAAAATCAGTAGACTCAAAGGATTATAGAAGTGCAATAGGGAGTCTATTATGCTTAACTGCAAGTCGACCTAATATTTTATTTGTAGTTGGTATGTGTTCTAGGTACCAATCATCTGCAAAAGAATCACATTTAACAAGTATAAAAAGAATACTTAGGTATATTAAGGGCACTCTAAGTGTAGGACTTTGGTACCCTAAGACTAGCATATTTGACTTAGTTAGATGCTCTGACTCAGACTAAGCTGGGTGCAAACTAGATAGAAAAAGTACAAATTAAAGCTGCCAACTTCTATGTCAATGTCTAGTAAGTTGGTACAGTAGAAAGCAACAATGTGTTGTCTTATCCAGTACTGAAGCAGAGTACATAGTTATGGGAGAATGTGTACCTCAAATTTTATGAATGATACACACTTTAAAAGACTATCAATTAAAATACAAAAATACAAGTCTCAATTGATAACATAAGTTCAATCAACTTAACAAAAAATCTAACACACCATTCAAGAACTAAACACATAGAAGTCAAACATAACATATAAGGAATCATATAGTTAGGGGTGACATTGTACTCGACTATGTTGAGTCCATGTCAAACCTAGTAGATATATTCACTAAAGTCTTACTTGAACTTAAGTTTAGTATATTTAGAAGACAGTTAGGAATGTGTATAGTAGAATAGGTTACTTTATAACTTACTTATCTTTAATTTTTTAACTTTTGTTTTAAAGTTCTATTTTTCTAAATTTTTGGTTTTTTAAATTAATATGTTTTCAACTATAAAACCCTATCTTTAAAAAATAAATGTTTTCAAATAGAGCTATGAACTTATACTATGTTTTCCCCTAGAAAGCATGAACCTATAGATTTAAGAAACCAACATCTAACAAGCATGAAGGACTACCTTGCTTGTGATTGAAAGTACTTAGAACAGTGTCAGATGCTTAGGACCTTACCTAGACTTTAGAATGCTTATGTTAGTGTATCAACATAAGTTTGGGCGAAAAATACCAATGTAAATTGATCAAGTTAAGTCATCATGCTTAGTCCAACTATTTTCTACTAGCTAGCTAGTAACTAAAGGTTAGACATTTTAATGAGGATAATAGATGAAGGATCATTAACTATTATTTTCAAAATTAATTATTTTTGTTTTTACAAATACTCGGACTCTAAGGTTGTACTCATTCTATTAACTTTACCTAATTTTTTATTTTTTTAAAGTTTTTTTTAAATAATTACTTAAAAGTTTTTCAATTTTTTTAAGGCATTAATGGAGGGAGAGTTCTTTACAAATCTTTTCTCAAGTTATTTTTGATATATGTCAAAGGGGGAGAAAAAGATTAAAATTTAAGTCAAGATTAAAAGTTAATATTTTTTTATTTTTTAAAAATCTAAGCATTTTCTCAAAGTAAATTTTTCAAAATTAAGTATTTTTCAAAAAGAAAATTTTAAAAGTTAGATATTTTTCAAAGTTTTTTTAAAGTTAAATACTACTTTTTAGAGGAACTTACCGTTAAAATATTTGTTTGAGAAAACCTTTAAGAGCGTTCTTTTATATAGTTAAGAAATTTTAAAGTTTAAAAAAATAATTGAAAAATTCTTACTTGTATAGATCTTTAGTTATTCTTAACTAGTTATGCTTTACTTTTTCTTTGAATTGTGTTGTCATAATCAAAAAGGGAGAGATTTTTAGTGCAGGAAGCACCATATGATCAAATATAAGTTTTGATAATGGCAAAGGATTCAAAATTAATGGTTATTGTGGTTCTAATAAAGTTTGACTAAGTGTGTAGGAAAGTCTTAAGTGAGTTTAGGTAAGGTAAAAGTCCTAGTGAATAGTAGGCAGGTGGAAAACTCTAGTTACGGCTAGTCAAGGAAATCCTAATCCAAGGGATTGAGCAGAAGTATTAGTAGGTCAAGGACATCGAGTGAAAAATCTTACGAGTTGAGGATAGCAGATGGAAGTCCTGGAGGTCACAAACACCAGGCAGAAGACTAGATGGGTCGGGGATCGGACGTCAAACGAAAAGTCGTGAAGTCTCGAATGCTGAGCAAAAGTCTAAAAAGTCTCTAGGACCGGTTTGATATAAGGTAAACTCTCCTGAGAGGAGTAGGTGAGGATGCATTCTCCGTTAAGGAAATAGTAGGCATTAGTTCGGCCTAAGATTTTAGCAAAATCCAAAGTCAAAACAAGATAGTCCCGAGATTGACAAATTAATTAATGAATATAATTTTATATTGTGATAACTCTATTTTGAAGGATATCTTTAGTATTTGAACTAACATATTTTGCAAGAGCTAAAATACATAAGATAGCCTTAGGTGAATAGTGCTCGAGGTGCCTTAAAACTGCCAGAGGTGCCTCGGAGATGCACAAGGCGCCTTGGATAGGGTTGAGGCACCCTCACATAGATAACATTTGAGAATAAAGTTTTCTCTGTGGGGAGGCACCCTAGAATGCATGGAAGGCGACCTAGAAGCACATTAGAGGTGCTTTGGAGTGCCTGGAAGGCCCCCTCATGAGTATAGAAACCACAATTTGTAGAGGTTATCGAGTCTGAGGCGCATGGGATTAAACTGGAATTGGAGATGCCTGGGATGAGTTTGGAGGTGCCCTTAACACCTTATAAAAGCACTATTCGGCGACCATAAAGAAAAATTCATAAGCTACAACTTTTGATTTCAATTCAATGCTTAAACACTCAAACGCTCGTCGCTTTACTCCAACTTTCGACTATGACACAATAATGCTATTCCGATGACTGAAAGCATGAATCTCCAAATCTTTAGTTTTAGGTATAATTTTGTTTATAGCACTTCAACTATTATCACTTTGTACTTGTACTTATTTGGAATTATTAGTGGATTTTTCTGTTGGGTTCGTCGGGCCGCGAAAACCGCTTTTTCGCGTCGCGGAAACCCCGAGTCACCCAAAGCCATGGATCTCGTGCAAAGATTCGTAAACAAATTTTTTTTCGAAAAACCTTTTTCTTGTACGAGTTTGTAAAAACTTTAGATCTACACTAAAGTTAAGATCATTACCCTTGTAGCGAATCCCTTCGTGTTCCCGCTTGTCCAAGATGTCGCCGAATCTCTAGTTGTCAAAGTAGACAACCTCTATATGTATCCACACGGACACAAGTAGAAGGAGATGACCAAAACACAAGGTGTGCTAGCACCAATGGAGTGTTCGGCCAAGGAATGGGAGAAGGAGAAGAGAGAGCACCCCAAGGGAGAAGAAGAGTGAATGAAATCAATGAGAGGAAATTCAAAACAACCCCTTAGCCATCAAGTGGCCGGCCACTCTAGGAGGTGTAACCCCCACATTAATTCCAATTAATGTGGAGACCATTAAGAGTTGTAACCCCCATGAGGTGGCACTCTAGGATGATGTGGATCAACACTATTGGTCCACATCTTGCCACCTCACTAAATGACATGGCAACAAGTGTAACCTCCTCATTTAATGTGGGTCGACCACATTAAATGTTATGGAGGCTTGTAACCTCCATGAGGTGGCACACATTGATGATGTGGAGCAATCCTATTGGTCCACATCTTGCCAACTCACTAGTGATGTGGCAAAAAGTCAAGTCAAACATGACTTTTTCTCTTCCTCTCAAATCAAGTCAAACTTGATCAAATCTCTCTCATGGTTGATCTAATCCAACCATATAATTCAAGCCAACTTAATATAATGAATCTAATTCATTAAATTAAGCTGATTTAATGAGTCATAATCTAAATTAAACTCATTGAATACATGAATCAACTTGAGTCCAACTCAATTAGCCCAATTTGGATTACTCTTAATCCAATATGATTCATCAAATGAATCTAATCCTCTTGGTTCATCATATGAACCAAATCTCCATCTAATTGTCCTTAGTGTGTGACCCTATAGGTTCTTGTAACGTTGGCAATGCCCTAAACCCATTTAGGAGCATAAGTAATGAGCGGTATCTAGCAACACATCATTACTACCCAAGTTACAAGAATGTCGAGATCCGACATCACCTTGTGACTACCAATTGTGACTCCTCACAAAATATGTGACATTGTCCTTCTATCCTAGACATCTAGATTGATCAATGTGAAGCATAGACCGTGTCATCCTCTGACCAATCTAAATCTTGAACTCCAAGTAGACTCACTCAATCAAATAAGCTCAATATCTCATATTGACTCATTTGGGTATGGCCATACACTTCGTGGTCTTACTCTATCAAGAATATCGATGTCACTCCCGTCATATAGGAGGGATAGATCCCATCCACATCACTCACATCCCTCTGCATAATTCGTTACATACCCAGTAATCGCCTTTATAGTCCACCCAGTTATGGGTGACGTTTGACAAAACCAAAGTACATAACTCCTTATGTAGGGATCCATGGTGACTTCAGGTCTAAGGACTAATAGTCATACTAATAGCCACATGAGAAAGTATATGACACTCATATAACGATCCATGATACTTTCTCATGGCGGGTCATTCAGTATACATTCTCTAATGCATACCCATGTGTCAGCTTGATATCTCTATATCCATGACTTGTGAGATCAAGTCATCGAGCTGACCTACATGCTAGTCTTATTGTATTAACATTGTCCCTGAATGTTAATACTCGACTAGGAATGATTTAGAGTAGTGTTCCCTATATCATCTCACTATCGATTCAACCAATCGATTAATATAGGTAAGAACCTTCTACTCTAGGACGTTACTATACTTATTTTATCTGGCACTAATACAAATAAGCATA
The DNA here is from genome assembly GCF_018446385.1 of Zingiber officinale. Lineage (NCBI taxonomy): Eukaryota > Viridiplantae > Streptophyta > Magnoliopsida > Zingiberales > Zingiberaceae > Zingiber > Zingiber officinale. The sequence continues at coordinate 75,966,219 of NC_055992.1, forward strand.
ATAACCAAAAACCAAATGCCTTAATATATATACATGAGTATGATATACATGAGTCCATACAATCATCAAATGATTGGCTCTAGGGCTCTAACTAACAATCTCCCACTAGCACTAGTGGCAATCAGTATAGGCTCTAAGGCCTAATGACCTAGTGTGACCATCATGTTTTCTCTGTGCTAAAGCCTTGGTGAAGGGATCTGCGATGTTAGCCTCTGTAGGTACTCTGTAAATCTTCACATCTCCTCTATCGATAATCTCTCGAATGAGATGGAAGCGCCGTAGTATGTGCTTGGTCCGCTGGTGTGAGCGAGGTTCCTTCGCCTGTGCTATAGCTCCATTGTTGTCACAATAGAGCTCAACTGGGTCAGCGATACTAGGAACCACCCCAAGTTCAGTGATGAACTTGCGGATCCAAACTGCCTCCTTTGCTGCCTCTGATGCAGCAATATACTCGGCCTCTGTTGTAGAATCAGCTACTGTGTCCTACTTCGAACTCTTCCAGCTCACAGCACCACCATTTAAGCAAAACACGAACCCTGACTGCGATCGGTAATCATCCTGATCGGTCTGGAAGCTGGCATCACTGTAACCCTTTACAGTTAGCTCATCATTGCCTCCATATATCAAGAAATATTCTTTAGTCCTTCTTAAGTACTTAAGAATAGTCTTGACCGCTATCCAGTGACTTTCACCTAGATCTGACTGGTATTTGCTCGTCATGCTCAAAGCATACGAGACATCAGGTCGAGTACATAGCATGGCGTACATGATCGATCCTATGGCTGAGGCATAAGGGAAGTGATCTATGCGGTCTCTCTCCTCTCTAGAAGAGGGACCTTAAGTCTTCGAAAGACTCACGCCATGTGACATCGATAGAAATCCCTTCTAGTTCTGCATGGCAAACCGTCGGAGTACCTTGTCAATGTATGTACTCTGACTTAGGCCAAGCAATTTCTTAGATCTATCTCTATAGATCTGTATCCCTAGAATGCGGGATGCCTCACCTAAGTCCTTCATTGAGAAGCAACTCCCTAGCCAGGTCTTGACAGACTGAAGCAAAGGGATGTCCTTCCCAATGAGTAGTATGTCATCCACATACAATATGAGGAAGACAACTATATCCCCTACAACCTTCTTGTAGACACAAGGCTCATCTTCGTTCTTGATGAAACCAAACTGTTTGATTGCATCATCGAATCGAAGATTCCAACTCCGAGAAGCTTGCTTTAGTCCATAAATGGACCTATGCAGCTTGCATACTCTGCTAGTATGCTTTGGATCTACAAAACCCTCAGGTTGTGTCATGTACACATCCTCGAGTAGGTTTCCATTCAGAAACGCGGTTTTGACGTCCATCTGCCAGATCTCGTAATCGTGGTAAGCTGCAATAGCAAGCATGATCCGAATGGACTTAAACATCGCTACTGGAGAAAAGGTTTCATCATAGTCAATACCATGAATCTGCTTGAAACCTTTAGCTACCAAGCGACCCTTATAGATAAGTCCATCCATGTCAGTCTTTCTCTTAAAGACCCACTTACACCCTATGGGTTTTACCCCTTCAGGTGGATCAACCAAAGTCCATACTTGGTTGGTGTACATGGATTCCATCTCGGATCTCATGGCCTCTAGCCATTTCTCGGAATCTGGTCTCATCACAGCTTCCTGATAGGTGGTAGGCTCATCCTCTATGAGCACAACGTCATCATGGTCAGACAAGAGAAATGAGTATCTCTCAGGCTGACGATGTACCCTATCAGACCTGCGAAGAGGTATGTCTACTTGAACTGGTTGTTGTTCCTCAACTCTTTGTGGAACAACATCATCCACAACAATTTGTGGTTCTAGTTCAACTTCCATCGAGGCATCAGTGCTATTGTTCGCATCTTGAACTTCTTCAAGATCGAACGCTCTCCCACTAGTCTTTCTAGAAACAAAGTCCCTTTCTAGAAAGACCCCAGTCTTTGCCACAACTACCTTGTGCTGACTGGGAATGTAGAAGTAATATCCCTTAGTTTCCTTGGGATATCCGATGAAATAGCACTTGTCAGATTTGGGTCCTAATTTGTCTGAGACTTTACGTCGTACGTAAGCCTCACAACCCCAAATCCTCATAAAAGACACCTGGGCATCTCTCCCAGTCCATATCCTATATGGTGTCTTTATCACGTCCTTGGATGGAACTCGGTTGAGAATGAAAGCTGCCGTGTCTAGAGCATAACCCCAGAGGTATGTCGGAAGATCTGTGTAACTCATCATAGACCGTACCATATCTAATAAGGTACGATTCCTCCTTTCGGACACACCATTCCACTGTGGTGTTCCAGGAGGAGTGAGTTGGGATAGAATCCCACACTCAGCTAAATAGTCACGAAACTCATGGCTTAAGTATTCACCACCTCGATCTGATCGAAGTATTTTAATACTCTTGCCAAGTTGGTTCTGTACTTCATTCTTGAATTCTTTGAACTTTTCAAAGGATTCATACTTATGTGCCATCAAGTACACATAACCATATCTACTGAAGTCATCAGTAAACGTGATGAAGTACCTATAACCGCCTCTAGCAGCGACATTGAAAGGGCCACATACATCACTATGTATGAGTCCTAACAAATCAGTCGCTCTCTCGCTGTGCCCACTAAAGGGAGTCTTGGTCATCTTGCCTCGTAGGCATGACTCGCATATCTCTTATGATTCAAAATCAAATGAGTCCAGCAAACCATCCTTATGGAGCTGGGATAAGCGCTTGTCATTTATATGACCTAAGCGACAGTGCCTGAGATAGGTGTGGTTCATATCGTTCGATTTGAACCTCTTGGTACTAATGTTATAGATAGGGCTCTCAAGGTCTAGAATATAGAGTCCGTTCATCAGAGGTGCACTACAATAGAACATATCGTTTAAATAGACAGAACAACATTTGTTCTTTATTATAAACGAGAATCCTTTCTTGTCCAAACAAGAAACTGATATAATGTTCTTAGTCAATGCAGGCACATAACAACAATCGTCTAACTCTAGTATAAGCCCAGAGGGCAGAGATAGAAAATAAGTCCCTACAGCAACAGCAGCAACCCGTGCTCTATTGCCTACTCGTAGGTCTATCTCGCCCTTTGTTAATGCTCTGCTATTTCTCAGTGCTTGTACATTAGTACAAATGTGCGAAGCACATCTGGTATCTAATACCCACGACGAAGAAATAGAGAGGTTGACTTCTATAATATTTATACCTGAAGTAGAAATCTTATTTCTCTTCTTCTTAAGATCTTCCAGGTATCCTGTGAAGTTCCTCTTCCAGTGCCCTGCTTGTCCTTGATATAGTTGACGAAGATGTGCAACCATGTCGTAAGCACCCATCAACTCATGTTGCTTCTGAAGCTCAGAGTTCATGGTCGCGAGCATAAGATAGGACACATCTAATGCGTCATCTTGATGCTTCTTGTAAGCATCCCGGTCAGCTCGCGTGGCAGTGGCAGGAGGAGCCTCCGGAATGGGCTGCTCCAGAACGTACAGTTTACGTTCCTGAGTGAGAACTATTCTCAGGTTCCTGTACCAGTCCAGGAAATTTGCTCCGTTGAGCTTGTCCTTCTTAAGGACAGAACGCAGGGAGAAAAAGTTCGTATTCGACGTCATGGTTATCTACAACAGAAAATTTGCAGAAATAAATATCATATTCTTTTAAAATCATTTAATTAGGCCTTTAACTAAATGATGCTCCCATTGAATACTATAATTTTTGTGGGACAAGATCCACATCATACTAACCCTTGAGTTAGCTTTGGCTAATACGCCCAAGGCTTAGTATGATCGGTAGGTAACGATTACCAATTACATCTCTATGCAACTCTTGTTTATTGAATCAATACCCGCATTTATATTAAAACTCGAGTTAGCTTTGGCTAATACGCCCGAGAGTTAATATAAACGTGATTTTGTCCTACCTTTCCAACTATTGGAAGAATGTCTATAGTTGACTCGATCCAACCGAGTAACTAGGAATACTCAATCTAATTGAGTTTGTATTCACCCATGCGTTGATAGGCAGGACCAAGATTGTCCCTCCGTACCCTACCAAGATAATATGTATTGCTCTGCTTTGGCAGAATCAACAATACATGTGATCGAGGTAGTGATAGGTATCACGGCACGGTTAGGCATTTAGAGTTGGTTCGATCTAGATCTAATCTAATCGAGAAGGATGCATCTTGTGCACGACTTAGATCTAATCTAATCGCAAGGGTGCATCATGTGCACGACTTAGATCTAATCTAATCGTTAAGGCACTAATTAATTAATTAATTATTAAACATGCATCAGATACATAACAATTAATTAATTAATCTATTTGTGATTTAGTCATGGCCCTACTACGATCTTCTCAAGCCAATGAGAAGATCGAATGGTCAACCTAGGGTCAACAGCTTCTCCAAGCTCCTTCCTTTGACCACCTTGTGTTGCTCGTGCCCGCCTCGGAACTCCGTCTCGTGTGGACCCTCCACCGCTCCAATTTGTACATTACAATTTGAAACTCGAGTTACATTCGAGTCTAAATCTAATTTACAACCAGAATAAGAGAAAGGCACGACGCGCAGGCCGTGGGAAAAAAATAAAAATACAGCACACACAATCATATGACGGCACGCAGGCCGTATTATGAATTACAACACAAATCTAATCTTATTGGGTATTTTGGGTCATGACTATCACAAATTAATATATAATTAAAAATTATATATTTTTCATAATTTTTCTGTAATTTTAAAAATAATTTTTTTTTACAATTTTTATGAGTAAAATTTCCCGGCGGTCCCGTTTAGCGGTTTCGGGCGCAATCGCGGAACGGATCCCCTTGCGGGGCCCAGGGGCAGCGCCCCTACCCGCGATCTAACCATCGCGAGGGTTCCTTTGCGATCCAACAGCGCTTAAACCCGCTGTCCCAAAACGATTTGGGTCGAGACATTGCCGTTTCGGAAAAATCTTCTCGGCGGGTTCGTTTTTAGCGATTTCGGGTGCAATCGCGAAGCAAATTCCCTTGCAGGGTTAGGGGTGTTGGGTTTTTTTTTTTTTTTTTCGGGCTGCGAAAATCGCTTTTCACGTCGCGGAAACCCCGAATCACCCAAAGCCGTAGATCCGTGCAAGGAAAATTTCCAGAAAACACGAGTACGAGTTTTAATACTTTGATCTACAGTAGATCTACAAAGAAAACATTTTTACCTTCGATGCGTGCCCTCGCAAAATCCCGCTTGTCCAAGGTACGTGTCGGATCTCCAAAGTATAAAGATAGATACTTCTCTAGTGATATCCACACGAACAAGGAGTACTCTCTAGCACTCAAGGATGGAGAAGAAAGACCCCAAGTGTGCTAGCACTCTCTCTAGGGCTCTCAGATGAGAATGGAAGAAGAAAGGAAAGCAAAGAAGAGAATACAATACACTCCTCTAAAAATATTACCTTTCTTCTTGGACTTCTTGGATTAACTCACTCAACCACCTTCTCCTCACCATGGAAGTCACGGCAACATCTAGCCAAGAGAGGGGAGAAGCAAGGAAGAAGATGATAGAATGAATGCACACATAACTCCACAAAATCAAAAACCCCATTTCCATTAGTGTGGCCGGCCACACAATGTAACCCCCTTCATTAATGTGGTCGGCCACATTAAAACCAAGGGAAGAGTGTAACCCCCATGAGGTGGCATACCTCATGAGGTGGCATACCTCATGAGGTGGAGGTGATGTGGCAAGGATGAGTCATCCTTATGATGTGGCAATACATCAAGTCAAACTTGATGTTTCAAATTCCATTTGGTCAAGTCAAAATTGACCAATTTCTTCCTTGTTGAGTTAAATCCAACCTTTGATTCAAGTCAATTTCAATTTAATGAATCTCAATTCATTAATATAAATTGACTCAATGAATCAAATTTAAATTAGACTCATTCAACAATTGAATCTAATTGAGTCTAACTCAATAAGTCTAATTCGAATCCAATCTTTGGTGCATCATATGAACCTAATCCAATTGGTTCATCATATGAACCTAATCTCCATCCACTTGTTCTTTGTGTGTGACCCAATAGGCTCTTGTAACGTTGGCAATGTTTCTAAACTCCTTTAGAAACATAAGCAATGAGCGGCATCTAGCAATACATCATTGCTACCCAAGTTACAAGAATGTTGAGATCCAACATCACCTTGTGAATATTAATTGTGACTTTTCACAATATATGACAAGTGTCCTTCTATCCTAGACATCTATATTGATCAATGTGAAGCATAGACCGTGTCATCCTCTGACCAATCTAAATCTTGAACTCCAAGTAGACTCACTCAATCAAATGAGCTCAATATCTCATATTGACTCATTTGGGTATGGCCATACACTTCGTGGTCTTACTCTATCAAGAATATCGATGTCACTCCTGTCATATAGGAGGGATAGATCCCATCCACATCACTCACATCCCTCTGCATAATTCGTTACATACCCAGTAATCGCCTTTATAGTCCACCCAGTTACGGGTGACGTTTGACGAAACCAAAGTACATAACTCCTTATGTAGGGATCCATGGTGACTTCAGGTCTAAGGACTAATAGTCATACTAATAGCCACATGAGAAAGTATATGACACTCATATAACGATCCATGATACTTTCTCATGGCGGGTCATTCAGTATACATTCTCTAATGCATACCCATGTGTCAGCTTGATATCTCTATATCCATGACTTGTGAGATCAAGTCATCGAGCTGACCTACATGCTAGTCTTATTGTATTAACATTGTCCCTGAATGTTAATACTCGACTAGGAATGATTTAGAGTAGTGTTCCCTATATCATCTCACTATCGATTCAATCAATCGATTGATATAGGTAAGAACCTTCTACTCTAGGACGTTACTATACTTAGTCTATTTGGCACTAATACAAATAAGTATAATAACCAAACAAATGTCTTTATTAATATACAAGAATATGATACAATGAGTCCATACAGTCATCAAATGATTGGCTCTAGGGCTCTAACTAACAAGGGGCAATGCCCCTACCCACGATCTAACCATCGTGAGTTGCTCCTTTGCGATCTAATGGCACCCGACCCCGCTGTCCCAAATGGATTTGGGGCAAAACGAAGCCGTTTAAAAGAAAACTTTCCGGTAGCCGAAGCCTACAAGTGCCGAGACACTTGTGCTTCGCTTCTACGGAAAAATTACTCATAAAAACTCTAAAAACTCAATTTTTTACAGAAAATCACAGAAGGTATATTTTTTCATAAAAATACAAACAAACTCGTACAAGTCTTTGCACGTGGTTCTGATACCACTGTTGGGTTCGTCGGGCCGCGAAAACTGCTTTTTCGCGTCGCGAAAACCCCGAGTCACCCAAAGCCATGGATCTCGTGCAAAGATTCGTAAACAAATTTTTTTCAAAAAACCTTTTTCTTGTACGAGTTTGTAAAAACTTTAGATCTACACTAAAGTTAAGATCATTACCCTTGTAGCGAAGCCCTTCGCGTTCCCGCTTGTCCAAGATGTCGCCGAATCTCTAGTTGTCAAAGTAGACAACCTCTATATGTATCCACACGGACACAAGTAGAAGGAGATGACCAAAACACAAGGTGTGCTAGCACCAATGGAGTGTTCGGCCAAGGAATGGGAGAAGGAGAAGAGAGAGCACCCCAAGGGAGAAGAAGAGTGAATGAAATCAATGAGAGGAAATTCAAAACAACCCCTTAGCCATCAAGTGGCCGGCCACTCTAGGAGGTGTAACCCCCACATTAATTCCAATTAATGTGGAGACCATTAAGAGTTGTAACCCCCATGAGGTGGCACTTTAGGATGATGTGGATCAACACTATTGGTCCACATCTTGCCACCTCACTAAATGACATGGCAACAAGTGTAACCTCCTCATTTAATGTGGGCCGGCCACATTAAATGCTATGGAGGCTTGTAACCTCCATGAGGTGTCACACATTGATGATGTGGAGCAATCCTATTAGTCCACATCTTGCCAACTCACTAGTGATGTGGCAAAAAGTCAAGTCAAACATGACTTTTTCTCTTCCTCTCAAATCAAGTCAAACTTGATCAAATCTCTCTCATGGTTGATCTAATCCAACCATATGATTCAAGCCAACTTAATATAATGAATCTAATTCATTAAATTAAGTTGATTTAATGAGTCATAATCTAAATTAGACTCATTGAATACATGAATCAACTTGAGTCCAACTCAATTAGCCCAATTTGAATTACTCTTAATCCAATATGATTCATCAAATGAATCTAATCCTCTTGGTTCATCATATGAACCAAATCTCCATCTAATTGTCCTTAGTGTGTGACCCTATAGGTTCTTGTAACGTTGGCAATGCCCTAAACCCATTTAGGAGCATAAGTAATGAGCGGTATCTAGCAACACATCATTACTACCCAAGTTACAAGAATGTCGAGATCCGACATCACCTTGTGACTACCAATTGTGACTCCTCACAAAATATGTGACATTGTCCTTCTATCCTAGACATCTAGATTGATCAATATGAGGCATAGACCGTGTCATCCTCTAATTAATCTAAATCTTGAACTCCAAGTAGACTCACTCGATCAAATGAGCTCAACATCTCATGTTGACTCATTTGGGCATGGTCATGCACTTAGTGGTCTCACTCTATCAAGAATACCGATGTCGCTCCCGTCATATGGGAGGGATAGATCCCATCTACATCACTCACATCCCTCTACATAATTCGTTATATACCCAGTAATCGCCTTTATAGTCCACCCAATTACGGGTGACGTTTGACGAAACCAAAGTACATAACTCCTTATGTAGGGATCCATGGTGACTTCAGGTCAAAGGACTAATAGTCATACTAATAGCCACATGAGAAAGTATATGACACTCATATAACGATCCATGATACTTTCTCATGGCGGGTCATTCAGTATACATTCTCTAATGCATACCCATGTGTCAGCTTGATATCTCTATATCCATGACTTGTGAGATCAAGTCATCGAGCTGACCTACATGCTAGTCTTATTGTATTAACATTGTCCCTGAATGTTAATACTCGACTAGGAATGATTTAGAGTAGTGTTCCCTATATCATCTCACTATCGATTCAATCAATCGATTGATATAGGTAAGAACCTTCTACTCTAGGACGTTACTATACTTATTTTATCTGGCACTAATACAAATAAGCTTAATAACCAAAAACCAAATGCCTTAATATATATACATGAATATGATATACATGAGTCCATACAATCATCAAATGATTGGCTCTAGGGTTCTAACTAACATTTTCAATGAAAATGATCGACGATCGTGGGCCTTGGAGTAGAAGTCACTACAAGCTCCAAAGCAAGTAAAAATATCCTGTTAGCTTTTGTCTCTATTGTTCTTCTTTTGAATTCTTTCCTTCCACTGCATCTAGCATTGATTTATGAAAAACATGAAACACCCACTAGTGCTATTCACCCCCTTCTAGCACTTTCAATCCTATAAATGCCCAGAGGCATGACTGTGTGATAGGATAGGCAGGGGCCATGCCCCACGTATAAAAGGGGCCCTTCTCCCCTTTTTTTACCTATCCTTGGTTTGGGGGCTCCATCCCCTTCCTTTGGGAAGGGTTTTTCCATCTAGGGAAACCCGTAGAACATCTTTCTTCTAGCCATCAATGATCTATCCTCCGGAGCAAGAAAATAATCTGAAGACATCTACAATGCAACACTAAGCATCTCTTCTCCCATATTCTCTAATTTTTGTTGTATTAATGCTTTATTTGTGTATTTGGTTTGCCATTCCTTCTCCATGAAGTAGATTCTCTAATTTTAGAATGTGGGAAGTGCTATAATGTTATATTGGTGTTTGAACTATTTCCTTGTTCAATGAAGTGTTTATATGTCATGTTCTATGTGTGTTGTACTTTGTAAGTGTTTGATGAAATGTGTGAATGATGTAAACATATAGATGTGAGGGATTAGTCACCATGAAGAGGAGGTACTTTGGATTGTATGACTGGGGGGCTCGGTGAAAGAGAGTATCCCTTTAATCAAACTTTCCAGAGTATCACCTTGAATTGGGGGCTAATTCACCACAATGGATTTGCTAACTAAGATATTAATGGTTTTACACTAATTTAATATTAGGAAGTGACTTGTGTAATATAAAAATTGTATGACCAGGGGGCCCTCGAGTATCCCTTTAATAGAGCTTTCTATGTTACCTCTTGTACTTAGTACCATTGAATGAGAATAGTGTAAACACCCTAGTGTAACATTTAATCCTTGTTAGGAACTAATTGTATAATCGGGGAACCCTTAATGACAGAGGGTTGGATCTTTAACTAGACTTTTTAGAGTTATTTCTTTACTAAATGATGTTAAAATTATTGTAGTTTACCAATAATTAGGTTAGAAGTATTGTAGTGTAAGCATGGAGGTAAGGGGATAATCAATACATAGAGACATTAACTAGCATCATAGTGAAACCGAAACCCTAGAAACTTCGCCGAAAACCAATTTCTCTCTTTAATCCCTCTCTTTTGCTCTCTCAACTCTCTCTTCCTCTCTCTCTCTCTCTCTCTCTCTCAACCTTAGTTATCAAGACTTTACTCAACTTTTGACCGTCTAATTAACTCGCTGTGTGAAATCAACCAGTGCTTAGTTAACAATCTCTATGGATCGATATTTTTATTACTTGACCACAAAACCATGCACTTATGGTTTGACATCAAGTTTTTGGCACTATTGTTGGAGATTTTTTTTATTAACATTAGTTGATTAGCATATGAGTTACTCTATACTTGTTAATAGATTTTTCATTTACTTGTTTTTTTATGTCTATATTTTTCTTTCTTGCAATTTTAATTCTATATTTTAGGTAATTATGTTTAATAACATCCAATGAGCTTTGACATGAGAGACATGCCTTTAAAAGAATTCTTCGTACCCTTTTTGCAAGATTTAGATTGCCTATTGTGGCACTTCAGATAGAAGTTGATAACTTTTAACTTGACCCATATTTGATTATGATGATATAAAGTCACAAATCTGGAGGAGACATTTTAGAAACCCCTTATATTCACCTGGATACATTTCTAGTGTATTGCAATATGGTGAACTTTGAAGGAGACTTTACAGATGCTATTGGATTGTTAGCATTCCCTTTTAGTATCAAAGATAAAGCAAGAACTTGGTTGTACTATCTTCCTCAATAAAGAATAACAAGCTGGGATCAATTGGAGCAACTATTTCTGAATCACTTTTCCCCTCCCAATTGAACAACATATATGAGTAATAGAATCCAAATCTTTGCTTAGGAAGATGGGGAAACAATATATGAAGCATGGGACATATTTAAGGGTTATTTGAGATAGTGTCCTCACATTGCTTAGATAAATGGCTGGAAGTGCACATATTTTATATTGAGATTACATTTTTGAGTAAGAGGTTTTTGGATTTAGCTATAGGAGTTTCTTTGATGAATAAAAGTTTGGATAAGTGTACAAATTAATTGATCAAGTAAAAATAAACCTCCAAGATTGGGCAACTGAGAATGTCATGACATCTTCCTCGAGAATTCTAGAAGTGCGAGACATGAATGCAAGTGTGCATATTAAACAAGATGCAGTGCAACCACCCAAAAGATTTGAAAATCATGAGTCATAGAATGAGAGGTTCAACAATTAGAGGCTAAGTTAAAAAGCTTGACTTCAAAATGGTTTAAACAATGCCTCCCTGCTACCGAATAAAAGTCTAGTGAAAATTGTAATGTTTTAAAGTTGAGAAGTGGTTGGAATTCCAATGAATTTTTAGAACAATATGGGTATGAATTCAAGGATAATTACAAAAGTGAATAAGAAAATCTAACCTTGATCCCTCCCGTCGTGATTTATAGGCCACCGGTACCATTCCCTCAGCGGCTAATGTAATCAAATCTAGACAAGCAATTTGGATCTCTACCACAAGCTCAAAGAGAGTTTAGAGAAAAGAAAGACCAATTCCTCCTAAGACCTCTACCAATTCCTTTTCCACAAAGGCAAGTGACAACTATAAGCAAAGAAGAATTTAGCAAAATCTATGATGATAATTTGGTTGCATGCAAATTTGTTAATTTAAATAAAGATGATGAATTTTCTGATGATGATGAATTAGCCACTTGCAATCTTGTTGGAATACTTAACAATGAAGATTTTTATGATGAAAATAATCAATTTGAAATTTCTAATGAAGTTGTCGATCCTCCAGTTGATGATAGTGATGTAAGTGGACTCTTCACCACTTATAATGATGATGTGGCAGATAAAAGTGTAGGGGCTTGTGTTATGAAAGCAACACACAAAGAATCACCTCCTTTGATCCCACAACCACTTGATACTAAGAGAGTTGCAAGAATTGAACAAGTTGTGGAGAGATAGCAAATCCCCAAGAATCATCACCTTTAGTTACACTACCACTTGTGCTAGAGTTAGAACCATCATTTGATATTGAAGAAATCACATCCACATGTTTAGAACTTTTAGGTATCAATCAACAATACAAGATTAGTATTTCTTGTGATATTTTAGAAAACTTCATAGAGGTACCTATAATTAATTTTGTTGGTTGTGATTCGATTTTTGATGCATGTTTCATCAAATTTAATATGGTTCCACTTGTGGGAGGTATGTTTTTCCTGTTGGTGTATAGGTTTTCATGAGGCTGGGATTTGGAAGCTTACACTGAACTATCTTCGCCCTATGGAAAGAACTCACAAGGAGACGAAGATGGAGATATTGGTGATACACTATATTGATTATATGATGACAGCTCTCTCCATAATAAAATGGGTGATTCGAAGAAAAGTTCAGAAGTTTCTCACTTCGGCCAATGCTAGATTTTGAAAAGCCCAAATAAGGGGTCAAGTTAATGACCTAAAATATGTGCTTCATGGGAGGCAACTTAAGTTCTTTTTTGTTTTCATTTATGTTTTTAGTTTCTTTCTAGTTTCTTTTCTTTCTTAATAGTAACCCAAATCCTCTACTTAATTTTTCTTATCTATCTTCTTTTTGTTGAATTCAAAGTTTTGGATAAGGGCACCCACTAGATAGAGGGGTGAAAGATTTAGGCATTTGACACACATCACTTAGTAACCCTCCTTTCAAATTCTCCTCCATATTATATTTTTAGTTTTCATTAAGACAATGAAAGATTTAAGTCAGGGCATCACATCAAGATTGTATAGTTTTTTTTTCATATTTCTTTTAACATAATAAAATTTTTTAGTTGCATCATTCATCACATCATAATTGTTTATTCCTTAATAAAAAATGCTAGAACACTTGTTCTAAATTTCATGTGGTTTATTATTTACTTATGGTGCTAGTATCTTTAGTGATCATCTTTTTCTATCCATGGTAGCATGAAGTGAGTAATATTTTTAGTTTAGGAGTTTGAGTGTTGGCCTTATTTTAGGATCTCTTTTCACTTTGCCTAATTTTAATGGTAGATAACTCTCAAAATAATCATGATTCATAGAAATAGACTAGTATTCGTGTTTCTAAGGTGACCTCTCAATTACATTTTGGTTACTAGAGAATCTCAGATCATGAAAACTCATTTCAAAAAAATCAAAATCCCTATAGTTGTTTTTTGTTTTAGTGCTACATCAGACAAGCACTATTTAAAAAAAAAGGAATAAAGGATATAAAACAGTTGTTGTGAGTAGAAACTAACAATTTATCCCTTTGAAACTGAGTTAGATTACTAGAGAAATAAATGTTATGTTTCTCTTGATTATGAGTCATCCTTTGAGACCTTGTGTTGTATAAGAGGGATGAACCATGTGTAGTAGACAAGTGCCTATTGCTAGATGAATAAGGAACACAGTTATGATGACTTGACTAAGCTTAGAGATTGAAACTTGAGAAACTTAGGCCACTATTGCACTGAGAACGGAGAACTATTTCATAGGTCATACTTGAATAATTTTTGTATCTTGCTCACCAATGAAATCATTTGATAGGATTTGATTGACTCACTAGGGATTACAACACACCATCTACACACATAAATCTAGATTGTAATTTTTTGCTTGAGGACAAGAAAAAGTTTTCTTATCTAGGGGTGTGATGTGCGTAGGTTATACATTTTCTAGGTATTCTTTGATGCACATCTACTTGTATTTCATGAGCATAATCTATGTTTATTAGACCCCATTTCATTATAATGTCTTACTTCTATCCTATTTATTCGAAGATCTCTCTTTGCTTATTTTCATTGGTAGGACACAATTTGGAACGAAGAATGGAGCAGAAAAAGACTCAACATGGGCTAGCCAAACACATGAAATGTACATGAAGGAAAAACTTTCAAAAGACTTTTAATCAAGGAATAAGCTCTAGCTATGTTCATTGACACGTGCATATTCCTACGGAAGAAATTTGATGGGAAACCGAGCTAAAATGGATTCTAGATCCTCTAAAACATATGGGGCATTCTTATAAGCATGACCGTGTGAAAATTTGGCTCAATCAAGTGTTTCCTACAGCCTGGCTATTCCTTTTAGGAACAATCGTGCCTTTTTTATACATGACTATGTCAAATTCTGGATTCTTCTACACTATGAACCAAAAGTAAATTAACCGTAACTCTCTGTTCGGTTGGAGTTATTGGACATTCTAGAAATTAAAATGTAGATAACTTCAAGATCTACAACTTTGTTTCATATATCACAGAGAAAACCACATTTGTTGTGCTAAGATGAATTTTCACGAGGCACGGCCCTGAGGCATGGTCATGCCCCATTTTCCAAAGAGAGCCACGACCTAGACGTGCCTTAAGGCATGACCATGCTTGCCCTGGGTCATGGCAAACATGCCCTATGTATGCCCAAAGGTATGACCATGTGATGGAACATGCAGGGGTCATGCCCAGTCTATAAAAGGTGCCTTCTCCCCTTTTTATAACCTATCCTTGGTTTGGGGGCTCTGCTCCATTGTTTGGGGAGGGGAAACCCTAGAGCCTACATCTTCAATGTAACGACCAAATTTTCCCTATTTTGAGTTCTAAATGTTAAAAATATCTGGAAATATTTTTAAAATGTTCTAGAGATTTTTAGAAATTTTTAGAGTATTTTTACGTAATTTTTGGAGGTCGTTTGGTATTTTTACAAAACGAAAGAAGTTTGGACAAAAATTGTCCAAGCCGAGATTCGAACCCACGACCCCGACCCGAGCCAAACCTCAACCGAACCCAGCCCAATCAACCGGTCTGCAGTTGTTTTGTGATTAAGAAGGGAAGCAAATATATTTAAGTAGTAGTTGATGACAGAAGTTTTAGGTATTAAAAGGAGAACTTAGGTCTTAGCCGAAACCTAATTTTCCTTCTCCTCTTTCTCTTCACGCGCGACGGCATTCCTGTGCTCGGGCGGAAACAACGTCGAGCCTAGGGCATCGACTTCGACGGCCGGCCGAGCACCTTTTTCGTGAGATCTTCACACGGTGGTGGTCACCTCGTCGAGGAGAGCACACGGGTGTCAATGGCTCGCCGATACAGCCACACCTCCGAAGCCCTAGAGGTCATCTCCGTCGGTTGTAAGTGCAAGAACAAGGGGTGAGTTGCTTCTCACCTGCAGTAGGAGTAGTTCCGCGACATTGATCTTCTTTTCCTTTTGATTTCAGAATTTGATTTCACTCCTTATCATCCACAGCATGCTCCTTTGTTTCGAATTTTCTGTGAAGCATGCTGCCATGTTTGCTGCCGTGAGTTTCATTAAGGATACAAGAGGGGAATTTGTTTAGGTTTTGATATTGGGTTTGATCTTACCGTGTAGATTATAGCATTTTCTGCCATAGGTTTTTTTCTGTTAAACCTGAAAAGAGCAGCCCTATATTTAGCCTTTCTGTATGGACCTTAATTTAGTTTTTAGCATGAAGTGCTGTTTTTGGTGGATTACTGCCGAAGGGTTATGCTTTGCATTGGACATGAATAGCCCTATATTTAGTATATCTGGTTAGACCCTTTTTGTGCTGTATAGTGGCTTTGTTTTCCTTGCTTCGGTTTTGTACAGCGTTAGGATAGCTTGGAATTAAAGAGTAGTTGATCTATTAAATTTATTATAGTTACTACACTTAACAGCTTAGGAGATGTAGAAACATGGAACAATTAGAATTGTAGCTTAAATTCTACTACGCACGAGCAGATTTTTTTGAAACTTGTTGTGAGGTTTCGGTTTGCGCTATGAAAGGTGCACGAATAGTCTTATTTTCCGCGGTATTTGCAGTAGATATGGACAACTCCAATTGGAGTATAGAGTATCCCTTCCTTGGTGTATTTCTGCAGATACGGGCAGCTTCATTTGGAGCATAGAACAACCCTCCTCCTTGTGTAGTTTTCCATGTTTCATTTAGTTCCTTAACAATAGACTATGTTTGTTATCATGTGTACGTGTATAGAAGTTTTCATTACTATCAATTGAGAATGTGCAGCATCTTAGTTTTGATTCCTCCTTGCTAATTACCATACATGAACATCGCCTTATTTTGAGTAGATAGTTTAAGAAGTTTGTTAGTATTAACAAGCATGAATAGATTCTTATTATGTTAGTATGAATAACATTTTAGTTAGATGTTCCTTTGCAAATAACTAGCACGAACAGCAATATTGTACATTACAAGTTTGATTTTCCTGATGGTTTACTAAGCATGAACTAGACAACTTGTATGAAAATAAGCAGTTTAGGCTTCTTTAAGTTCCAGCAAGTTAAATCTTTTATTACCATGCTAGTATTCAGTTTTAAGATCTTATTTTTAGTCATTTAATTTTAAGCAGGCAGAATTAGATTTTTCTTGCTACTACACAAGCATGTTAAACTCTTCTAGAAGATTATGAGAAGTAATAAGTAAGAAAAGACCAAGGTCTTAAACCTGATCCTAAATTCCAGCATTTGAGGATTAGCAGCACGCAAGGTGCTTGAAGAAATGCCAAGGCATTTTATATTAGAAGAGCTAAAAGAATAACAAGTATAAGGAAGTTATAGTTAAAAAGAAAATAAGTATTTTACTTTTAAATGGCATGTACCGGACACAAGGTCCATTGGGTGGGCTCCTAGATCGCCCTTAGGCACAAGATCGCCTAGAAGTACCTTAGTAGTTTCGGGATTAGCTACCTCGACTCATATTAAGGATGCGCGCAAGTTGGTACAATGTCGGACCCAAGAGAAGTTGATTATTATTTTAAAGTAATAAAGTATAAGTTTTGAAACAAATGAAACAAGCTTCATTTATGCTTAGAGTCAGTAAGATTAGTTCTTTTGAACTTTAGCATGCAGTATTAGTTTTGTTTGTTTCCTGATTTGATATTTAGCATGATTAGCTATACATGTTTAGTATT